>NC_074689.1:34238641-34301141 GCF_029448725.1 Salvelinus fontinalis
GAAGTCTTTATGTTGCTCCAACGGCACGTCTACTCGTCCTGTCCGTTCCTCTGTCATCGCCAATCAATCAATCAATCAAGTTTATTTTATATAGCCCTTCGTACATCAGCTAATATCTCAAAGTGCTGTACAGAGACCCAGCCTAAAACCCCAAACAGCTAGTAATGCAGGTGAAGAAGCACGGTGGCTAGGAAAAACTCCCTAGAAAGGCCAAAACCTAGGAAGAAACCTAGAGAGGAACCAGGCTATGGATGTACTCAATGGATGTACTTAGCGGGAAGATGTAGCTGGTACCCTATCCTATACTCCCACCAAAAACCCCCAGAAAACTCTGCATAACAACTGACAGTAAATGAAACCAGCGAGCGTAGACTCTATGGTTTGGGTGCAACAGACACAGCAGTATTTCGATTGCAGCCATTAGTATTGATACTTGTTGTAAGCCAATTAGTCACCTTGTTGGTTTCAATCTCCCCTTTTTAATTGGACGTAATTTCCCATTAAATTAGTCATGGTTTATTGTCCAATGGGCCAGTGCCAGATGAGTACGCTAGTCAAGGCTCTATCGATAACTGGGGACAGACTGAATGTAATGAGGTTTTAACTGGGGACAGACTGAATGAAGGGTGATGTAATGAGGTTATATAGATAACTGGGGAGAGACTGAATGAAGGGTGATGTAATGAGGTTATAACTGGGGACAGACTGAATGAAGGGTGATGTAATGAGGTTTTAACTGGGGACAGACTGAATGAAGGGTGATGTAATGAGGTTATAACTGGGGACAGACTGAATGAAGGGTGATGTAATGAGGTTATATAGATAACTGGGGACAGACTGAATGAAGGGTGATGTAATGAGGTTATAACTGGGGACAGACTGAATGAAGGGTGATGTAATGAGGTTATAACTGGGGACAGCCTGAATGAAGGGTGATGTAATTAGGTTATATAGATAACTGGGGACAGACTGAATGAAGGGTGATGTAATGAGGTTATATAGATAACTGGGGACAGACTGAATGAAGGGTGATGTAATTAGGTTATAACTGGGGACAGACTGAATGAAGGGTGATGTAATGAGGTTTTAACTGGGGACAGACTGAATGAAGGGTGATGTAATGAGGTTATAACTGGGGACAGACTGAATGAAGTGTGATGTAATGAGGTTATAACTGGGGACAAACTGAATGAAGGGTGATGTAATGAGGTTTTAACTGGGGACAGACTGAATGAAGGGTGATGTAATGAGGTTATAACTGGGGACAGACTGAATGAAGGGTGATGTAATGAGGTTATAACTGGGGACAGACTGAATGAAGGGTGATGTAATGAGGTTATATAGATAACTGGCGACAGACTGAATGAAGGGTGATGTAATGAGGTTTTAACTGGGTACAGACTGAATGAAGGGTGATGTAATGAGGTTATAACTGGGGACAGACTGAATGAAGGGGGATGTAATGAGGTTATATAGATAACTGGGGACAGACTGAATGAAGGATGATGTAATGAGGTTATAACCGGGGACAGACTGAATGAAGGGTGATGTAATGAGGTTATAACTGGGGACAGACTGAATGAAGGGTGATGTAATGAGGTTATAACTGGGGACAGACTGAATGAAGGGTGATGTAATGAGGTTTTAACTGGGGACAGACTGAATGAAGGGTGATGTAATGAGGTTTTAACTGGGGACAGACTGAATGAAGGGTGATGTAATGAGGTTATAACTGGGGACAGACTGAATGAAGGGTGATGTAATTAGGTTATAACTGGGGACAGACTGAATGAAGGGTGATGCAATGAGGTTATATAGATAACTGGGGACAGACTGAATGAAGGGTGATGTAATGAGGTTATAACTGGGGACAGACTGAATGAAGGGTGATGTAATTAGGTTATAACTGGGGACAGACTGAATGAAGGGTGATGTAATTAGGTTATAACTGGGGACAGCCTGAATGAAGGGTGATGTAATTAGGTTATATAGATAACTGGGGACAGACTGAATGAAGGGTGATGTAATGAGGTTATATAGATAACTGGGGACAGACTGAATGAAGGGTGATGTAATGAGGTTATATAGATAACTGGGGACAGACTGAATGAAGGGTGATGTAATTAGGTTATTTAGATAACTGGGGACAGACTGAATGAAGGGTGATGTAATGAGGTTTTAACTGGGGACAGACTGAATGAAGGATGATTTAAGGGACTTATAGGTTGGGTCAAATGGAGAGAGAGATGAAGTGGTTGGAGAGGGAAGGAGAGAGATTAGGAGAGGAAATGAGGAGAGGAGATGGGGATAGTGGAGAGAGAGATAGATAGAAGGTGGGAGGCAAAGAGAGAGATAGAGAGACAGATCGAGAGAGATGGGAGGGAAGGAGAGAGATGAGGAGAGGAGACGGGGATAGTGGAGAGAGAGATAGAAGGTGGGAGGCATAGAGAGAGACAGATCGAGAGAGATGGGAGGGAAGGAGAGAGAAAGGCAGAAACTTCAATAATTCAGTATTGCTCTCATTCTCGTGCCAGTTCCAGTCTATTTCAGGCTGTGGTCAGACCATCACTCACAATCAGGAGGAAATGAAAGAGACAACACGTCTCTCCTCCGGTGGCCCTGGCTGCTTCTCCCGGCCACTCTGCTGTTTCTCTCTCTTTGTTCCTTAAGCTGCACCAGAATATAATGGCCTTATATACTTGGTATACACTACATCATTTTTTTTTTCCTGTAACAAACCGATCTGTAAACGAAGAAACAACAATTCTAAAGGAAAAGTTCTAATGGAAGACATCAGTTAAAAGAGAGTTCTGTGCCGTGAAAAAAAAAAGTAGTTTTCAGTAGGTATCTCTCCTTACCTTCTCTGTTGGTATATAATCGAACCCACAATCCTGGCATTGCAAGTGCCATGCCCTACTAACTGAGCCACACGGGACCACAGGATACCCTCCTCATCTAATCCCAGTCGATTTGACAAGTCCCAGTGGATTTTATTCATGACACAAAGATGAAATCTACACTGAGAATACATAATTATAAGAACGCCTTCATAATATTGAGTTGCAAAAATCTATGAAATGAAATGTGTCCTCTGTATGTAAGGGTGCTCTACTGTGAGTTCTGCTGTGTGAGAGAGCGAGAGAGAGATAGAGAGAAGTTAAATTCTACAGAGGAGGAATAGGTCGAGCAGGTGGAGGAGGACCTGGAGGTGAGGAGAAGGGGTGCAGCTGCTCCTGCTGACTCCATGCTAGGGTTGCGGGCTTCTGTCACCCACGATTGGTGGGTGCGGAGTCAGGCGCAGAGAGCAGAGGTACAGGGAAAAACAGTATTTATTCCGATAAGTAATGGTCCCGCCAAAAACAACAGACGCAATAATGACTCCCAGAGCAGGGGTTATAGCCGTATACTGATGTGGAATGACTGCAATAACCTCTGGAGCAGTTACAGCCTTCGAAGGGGAGGCAGGTGTAGTCGAGGGGTTAGTGGTGCTCACGGTCCAGCTTGGTAGAGACCCGATCCATCTGATCCACTTCAGATGTTTTGTTTTCTGCTAAGTTGGACCGGGCTCGAGCTCTGCTGCTGGAGAGAGGCATTTGGCTGGGCTTCTGTGGAGGGAAAAAATTGATATTTAATTTATTTTAAATGATTTTGAAATCTTAACCATCTCTTGTAGACACATGGTCTACTTTTCGAAGGTTTAGATTTGACTCCTCTAGGGTGTTGTGTTTTATCATTTAAAAAATCTGTTTGTTGATTATTTTAGCAATGTCCTGATTCTCCTGGTGAGAATGCTAGTGGAAAGAGATTACATTAATTAGTGGTGCATTCAGAAAGCATTGGGAAAAGAGCTCCGCGTTCTGCATGATTTCCCTGCTGCTTTTGAAAGCACTGCTAACTGATACAATGTGTTGCCGCTAGCATTGCTACATTTTCCAAAAAGGCTAGCCACATTTTTTCTGAACATTACTAAATAACCAGCAAACTAATAAAAAAAAATGTTTTGGCAAAATCAACACCCTAGGGAAGTCACTAATAAGGTTAGCTTCAAAAAAGCTAAATTCCCACTTATTTAGTAATATGGATGGCTATCCCTTTAAAGGTAAAGAACCTGACTAAACTTAATTTATTGTTATAAATATGTTTTTAGAGGGAAGATCATTTTTAATATTGCAGATAGGTTGTAGCTTCCATCGATGTAATTGTCTGCATCATTTCCAATCACCCATGTATATATTTTTTTAAATATATACATATACAGTACCAGTCAAGAGTTTATCTTTATTTGTACTATTTTCTACATTGTAGAATAATAGTGAAGACATCAAAACTATGAAATAACACATATGGAATCATGTAGTAACCAAAAAAAGTGATGAACAAATCAAAATATATTTTAGATTTTTCAAAGTAGCCACCCTTTGCCTTGATGACAGCTTTGCACACTCTTGGCATTCTCTCAATCAGCTTCATGAGGAATGCTTTTCCAACAGTCTTGAAGGAGTTCCCACATATGCTGAGCGCTTGTTGGCTGATTTTCCTTCAATCTGCGGTCCAACTCATCCCAAACCATCTCAATTGGGTTGAAGTCGGGTGATTGTGAGGGCCAGATCATCTGAAGCATCACTCCATCACTCTCCTTCTTGGTCAAATAGCCCAGAGGTGTGTTTTGGGTCATTGTCCTGTTGAAAAACAAATGATAGTCTCACTAGGCGCAAACATGATGGGATGGTGTATAGCTGCAGAATGATGTGGTAGCCATGCTGGTTAAGTGTGCCTTGAATTCTAAATAAATCACAGACAGTGTCACCAGCAAAGCACCATCACACCTCCACCTCCATGCTTCACGGTGGGAAATACAGTACACATGCGGAGATCATCCATTCACCTACTCTGCGTCTCACAAAGACACGGCGTTTAGAACCAAAAATCTCAAATTTGGACTCATCATACCAAAGGACAGATTTCCACCGGTCTAATGTCCATTGCTTGTGTTTCTTGGCCCAAGCAAGTCTCTTCTTCTCATTGGTGTCTTTTAGTAGTGGTTTCTTTGAAGCAATTCGACCATGAAGGCCTGATTCCTGCAGTCTCCTCTGAACAGTTGATGTTGAGATGTGTCTGTTACTTGAACTCCGGGAAGAATTTTTTGGGCTGCAATCTGAGGTGCAGTTAATTGCCGATTTTCTGAGGCTGGTAACTCTAATGAACTTATCCTCTGCAGCAGAGGGAACTCTGGGTCTTCCTTTCCTGTAGCAGTCCTCATGAGAGCTAGTTTCATCATAGGCTTTTGCGACTGCACTTGAAGATATTTTCCAGATTGACTGACCTTCATGTCTTAATGATGGACTCTCGTTTTTCTTTGCTTATTTGAGCTGTTCTTGCCATAATATGGACTTGGTATTTTACCAAATAGGACTATCTTCTGTATATCACTGCGGTATCCCAGGAGGTCTACCCCGGGGGATGGTAATAGAGGGGAGGTACGTGAGGCAACGTTTGCTCCCTCTGCTGGGAATACAGGAGCTGGGCACCCCGATACGGACAGATCTAAGTGGAAGTAATTAGAGGAAAGTGCCAACCAGCTGTGGAGGCAAAATAAAAGGATCTCGGTGGCACACCGCGAGGGAGAACGGGGAGAGACCGACACCAAGCCACAGTAGAGGAGAAGGACCGAGCTAAACCTAAGTGATTTTCTTTGTTATGTTTATTTTCTGTCTTAGTAAAGTTGTTTTTGCGGACTAAAACCTCCCTGTCTCTGTGTCAATCTCTGCACGCTCCACCCAACACCCCACGGTTTACCACACCACCTTGTCACAACATAACTGATTGGCTCAAACACATTAAGAAGGAGAAAAATACCACAAATCAAACTTTTAACAAGGCACACCTGTGAATTGAAATGCATTCCAGGTGACTACCGCATGAAGCTGGTTGAGAGAATGCCAATAGTGTGCAAAGCTGTCATCAAGGCAAAGGGTGGCTACTTTAAAGAATCTCAAATATAAAATGTATTTTGATTTGTTAAACAAAAAAGTGTTAACTTCCATTTGTGTTAAGAAGTTAAAAGTTTTTAGATTTCTTCACTTTTATTATTTATTTATTCATTTATTTAATATTTATTAGAAGATAGTAAATAGAAAGACAAAACCCTTGAATAAGTCGGTGTGTCCAAACTGTTGACTGGTACAGCACGTGTTCCACATTCCAAACGCAAACCTTTCTCAAGGTGATCATTGATTGGATGAGAAGAGATGGTGAGAGGAATCAAATGTTCTAACATCCACATGGGAAGTAATCGGGGTCATAATGGATGTGAAGCTAGGACTTCACATGTCTATATCTCCTCATTCATCAATTAAACATCTCAGAAGGAGAGGGAGTTGAAAGAGACTGGAGGATGTTGGTGTGATGATGATGACATCTGGATCCTTACTTCTCTTCCTGTTTTGACCCATTTTCATCTGTTAATCATGCCCCCTAGTCTTAAGAAGTTTTTAATCATGCTCAAGGCCAAAGGGAGACCAGTGGTCCTGGAGAGGATACATTGACTTTCCTCCAAGCTTTTCCATAAAGAAAACTCTTATTGATAGCTATGCTTGATTTACGTACTCGACATGACCGAAAGTATGGACACGTGCTCGTCAAAATCATGGGCATTAATATGGAGTTGGTTCCCCCTTTACTGCTATAACAGCCTCCACTCTTCTGGGAAGGCGTTCTACTAGATGTTGGAACATTGCTGCGGGGACTTGCTTCCATTCAGCCACAAGAGCATTAGTGAGGTTGGGCACTGATGTTGGGTGATTAGGCCTGGCTCACAGTCGGCGTTCCAATTTATCCCAAAAGGTGTTCGATGGTGTTGAGGTCAAGGCTCTGTGCAGGCCAGTCAAGTTCTTCCACACCGATCTCGACAAAGCATTTCTGTATGTACCTCGTTTTGTGCACGAGGGCATTGTCATACTGAAACAGGAAAGGGCCTTCCCTAAACTGTTGCCACAAAGTTGGAAGCACAGAATCGTCTAGAATGACCTTGTATGCTGTAGTGTTAAGGGTAGCGTTCTCCTGGCATCCGCCAAACCCAGATTCATCCGTCGGACTGCCAGATGGTGAAGCGTGATTCATCACTCCAGAGAACACTTTTCCACTGCTCCAGAGTCCAATGGTGGCGAGCTTTACACCACTCCAGCAGACGCTTGGCATTGCGTATGGTGATCTTAGTCTTGTGTGCGGCTGCTCGGCCATGGAAACCCATTTCATAAAGCTCCCAACTAACAGTTATTTTGGTGCCATTGCTTCCAGGGGCAGTTTGGAACTCGGTAGTGAGATTTGCAAGCGAGGAAAGACGATTTTTACGCACTTCAGCACTTGTCAGTCCCGTTCTGTGAGCTTGTGTGGTCTACCACTTTACGGCTGAGCTGTTGTTGCTCCTTGACGTTTCCACTTCACAATAACAGCACTTACAATTGACCGGGGCAGATTTAGTAGGGCAGAAATTTGAGGAACTGACATGTTGGAATGGTGGCATCCTATGACGGTGCCACGTTGCAAGACACTGAGTTCTTCAGAAAAGTAGGTGGTGTAAAGGGGTGTATAGGTGGTGTATAGGTGGTGAATATAGTAGGTGGTGTATAGGTGGTATATAGGTGGTGTATAGGTGGTATATAGGTGGTGTATAGGTGGTGTATAGGCGGTGTATATAGTAGGTGGTGTATAGGTGGTGTATAGGTGGTGAATATAGTAGGTGGTGTATAGGTGGTGAATATAGTAGGTGGTGTATAGGTGGTGTATAGGTGGTGTATAGGTGGTGTATAGGTGGTGTATAGGTGGTGTATAAGTGGTGAATATAGTAGGTGGTGTATAGGTGGTATATAGGTGGTGTATAGGTGGTGTATAGGTGGTATATAGGTGGTGTATAGGTGGTGTATAGGCGGTGTATATAGTAGGTGGTGTATAGGTGGTGTATAGGTGATGAATATAGTAGGTGGTGTATAGGTGGTATATAGGTGGTGTATAGGTGGTGTATAGGTGGTGTATAGGTGGTGTATAGGTGGTATATAGGTGGTGTATAGGTGGTGTATAGGTGGTGTATAGGTGGTATATAGGTGGTGTATAGGTGGTGTATAGGTGGTGTATAGGTGGTGTATAGGTGGTGAATATAGTAGGTGGTGTATAGGTGGTATATAGGTGGTGTATAGGTGGTGTATAGGTGGTATATAGGTGGTGTATAGGTGGTGTATAGGCGGTGTATATAGTAGGTGGTGTATAGGTGGTGTATAGGTGGTGAATATAGTAGGTGGTGTATAGGTGGTATATAGGTGGTGTATAGGTGGTGTATAGGTGGTATATAGGTGGTGTATAGGTGGTGTATAGGTGGTGTATAGGTGGTGTATATAGTAGGTGGTGTATAGGTGGTGTATAGGTGGTGAATATAGTAGGTGGTGTATAGGTGGTATATAGGTGGTGTATAGGTGGTGTATAGGTGGTATATAGGTGGTGTATAGGTGGTGTATAGGTGGTATATAGGTGGTGTATAGGTGGTGTATAGGTGGTGTATAGGTGGTGAATATAGTAGGTGGTGTATAGGTGGTATATAGGTGGTGTATAGGTGGTGTATAGGTGGTATATAGGTGGTGTATAGGTGGTGTATAGGTGGTGTATAGGTGGTGTATAGGTGGTGAATATAGTAGGTGGTGTATAGGTGGTGTATAGGTGGTGTATAGGTGGTGTATAGGTGGTGTATAGGTGGTGAATATAGTAGGTGGTGTATAGGTGGTATATAGGTGGTGTATAGGTGGTGTATAGGTGGTGTATAGAGGGTGTATAGGTGGTGTATAGGCGGTGTATATAGTAGGTGGTGTATAGGTGGTGTATAGGTGGTGAATATAGTAGGTGGTGTATAGGTGGTATATAGGTGGTGTATAGGTGGTGTATAGGTGGTGTATAGGTGGTGTATAGGTGGTGTATAGGTGGTGTATAGGTGGTGTATAGGTGGTATATAGGTGGTGTATAGGTGGTGTATAGGTGGTATATAGGTGGTGTATAGGTGGTGTATAGGTGGTGTATAGGTGGTGAATATAGTAGGTGGTGTATAGGTGGTATATAGGTGGTGTATAGGTGGTGTATAGGTGGTATATAGGTGGTGTATAGGTGGTGTAGAGGCGGTGTATATAGTAGGTGGTGTATAGGTGGTGTATAGGTGGTGAATATAGTAGGTGGTGTATAGGTGGTATATAGGTGGTGTATAGGTGGTGTATAGGTGGTGTATAGGTGGTGTATAGGTGGTGTATAGGTGGTATATAGGTGGTGTATAGGTGGTGTATAGGTGGTGTATAGGTGGTGTATAGGTGGTGTATAGGTGGTGTATAGGTGATGTATAGGTGGTATATAGGTGGTGTATAGGTGGTATATAGGTGGTGTATATGTGGTGTATAGGTGGTGTATAGGTGGTGTATAGGTGGTGTATATGTGATGAATATAGTAGGTGGTGTATAGGTGGTGTATAGGTGGTGTATAGGTGGTGTATAGGTGGTGTATAGGTGATATATAGGTGGTGTATAGGTGGTGTATAGGTGGTATATAGGTGGTGTATAGGTGGTGTATAGAGGGTGTATAGGTGGTGTATAGGTGGTGTATAGGTGGTGTATAGGTGGTGTATAGGTGGTGTATAGGTGGTGTATAGAGGGTGTATAGGTGGTGTATAGGTGGTGTATAGGTGGTGTATAGGTGATGTATAGGTGGTGTATAGGTGGTGTATTGGTGGTGTATAGGTGGTGTATAGGTGGTGTATAGGTGGTGTATAGGTGGTGAATATAGTAGGTGGTGTATAGGTGGTGTATAGGTGGTGTATAGGTGGTGTATAGGTGGTATATAGGTGGTGTATAGGTGGTGTATAGGCGGTGTATATAGTAGGTGGTGTATAGGTGGTGTATAGGTGGTGAATATAGTAGGTGGTGTATAGGTGGTATATAGGTGGTGTATAGGTGGTGTATAGGTGGTGTATAGGTGGTGTATAGGTGGTATATAGGTGGTGTATAGGTGGTGTATAGGTGGTGTATAGGTGGTGTATAGGTGGTGTATAGGTGGTATATAGGTGGTGAATATAGTAGGTGGTGTATAGGTGGTGTATAGGTGGTGTATAGGTGGTGTATAGGTGGTGTATAGGTGATGTATAGGTGGTGTATAGGTGGTGTATAGGTGGTGTATAGGTGGTGTATAGGTGGTGTATAGGTGGTGTATAGGTGGTGTATAGGTGATGTATAGGTGGTGTATAGGTGGTGTATAGGTGGTGTATAGGTGGTGTATAGGTGGTGTATAGGTGGTGTATAGAGGGTGTATAGGTGGTGTATGGGTGGTGTATAGAGGGTGTATAGGTGGTGAATATAGTAGGTGGTGTATAGGTGGTGAATATAGTTGGTGGTGTATAGGTGGTGTATAGAGGGTGTATAGGTGGTGTATAGGTGATGAATATAGTAGGTGGTGTATGGGTGGTGTATAGGTGGTGTATAGGTGGTATATAGGTGGTGTATAGGGGATGTATAGGTGGTGTATAGGTGCTGTATAGGTGGTGTATAGGTGCTGTATAGGTGGTGTATAGGTGGTGTATAGGGGATGTATAGGTGGTGTATAGGTGGTGTATAGGGGATGTATAGGTGCTGTATAGGTGACCCTGTCCTGTGGTTGTGTTTCAGTACCGCGATCTATAGAGCAGCCGTGGTGGGAACGGAGGGAGAGCAGAGACTTTGATGAACTCAACCTCATCCTGCAGGAGAGCAAGACGCTGGGCAAGGCTCTGGAGAACCTGTCACGTAGTGAGTACAGTAACCAAACCCTAATACTGTACCCTAAACACTTCTTCTAAACCCCAAACCCTAGTACTGTACCCTAAACACTTCTTCTAAACCCATAACACTAATGCTGTACCCTAAACACTTCTTCTAAACCCCAAACCCTAGTACTGTACCCTAAACACTTCTTCTAAACCCCAAACCCTAGTACTGTACCCTAAACACTTCTTCTAAACCCCAAACCCTAGTACTGTACCCTAAACACTTCTTCTAAACCCCAACCCTAGTACTGTACCCTAAACACTTCTTCTAAACCCCAAACCCTAGTACTGTACCCTAAACACTTCTTCTAAACCCCAAACCCTAATGCTGTACCCTAAACACTTCTTCTAAACCCCAAACCCTAGTACTGTACCCTAAACACTTCTTCTAAACCCCAAACCCTAATGCTGTACCCTAAACACTTCTTCTAAACCCCAAACCCTAGTACTGTACCCTAAACACTTCTTCTAAACCCCAAACCCTAGTACTGTACCCTAAACACTTCTTCTAAACCCCAAACCCTAGTACTGTACCTAAACACTTCTTCTAAACCCATAACACTAATGCTGTACCCTAAACACTTCTTCTAAACCCCAAACCCTAATGCTGTACCCTAAACACTTCTTCTAAACCCCAAACCCTAGTACTGTACCCTAAACACTTCTTCTAAACCCCAAACCCTAGTACTGTACCCTAAACACTTCTTCTAAACCCCAAACCCTAATGCTGTACCCTAAACACTTCTTCTAAACCCCAAACCCTAGTACTGTACCCTAAACACTTCTTCTAAACCCCAAACCCTAGTACTGTACCCTAAACACTTCTTCTAAACCCCAAACCCTAGTACTGTACCTAAACACTTCTTCTAAACCCATAACACTAATGTTGTACCCCAAACACTTCTTCTAAACCCCAAACCCTAGTACTGTACCCTAAACACTTCTTCTAAACCCCAAACCCTAGTACTGTACCTAACCACTTCTTCTAAACCCCAAACCCTAGTACTGTACCCTAAACACTTCTTCTAAACCCATAACACTAATGCTGTACCCTAAACACTTCTTCTAAACCCCAAACCCTAGTACTGTACCCTAAACACTTCTTCTAAACCCCAAACCCTAGTACTGTACCCTAAACACTTCTTCTAAACCCCAAACCCTAGAACTGTACCCTAAACACTTCTTCTAAACCCCAAACCCTAGTACTGTACCCTAAACACTTCTTCTAAACCCCAAACCCTAGTACTGTACCTTAACACTTCTTCTAAACCCCAAACCCTAGTACTGTACCCTAAACACTTCTTCTAAACCCCAAACCCTAGAACTGTACCCTAAACACTTCTTCTAAACCCCAAACCCTAGTACTGTACCCTAAACACTTCTTCTAAACCCCAAACCCTAGTACTGTACCTTAACACTTCTTCTAAACCCCAAACCCTAGTACTGTACCCTAAACACTTATTCTAAACCCCAAACCCTAGTACTGTACCCTAAACACTTCTTCTAAACCCCAAACCCTAGTACTGTACCCTAAACACTTCTTCTAAACCCCAAACCCTAGTACTGTACCCTAAACACTTCTTCTAAACCCCAAACACTAATGCTGTACCCTAAACACTTATTCTAAACCCCAAACACTAATTCTAAACCCCAAACACTTATTCTAAACCCCAAACACTAATGCTGTACCCTAAACACTTATTCTAAACCCCAAACACTAATGCTGTACCCTAAACACTTCTTCTAAACACTTATTCTAAACCCCAAACACTAATTCTAAACCCCAAACACTTATTCTAAACCCCAAACACTAAGGCTGTACCCTAAACACTTATTTTAAACCCCAAACACTAATTCTAAACCCCAAACACTAATTCTAAACCCCAAACACTTATTCTAAACCCCAAACACTAATGCTGTACCCTAAACACTTATTCTAACCCCCAAATACTAATGCTGTACCCTAAACACTTCTTCTAAACCCTAAACACTTCTTCTAAACCCTAAACACTTCTTCTAAACCCCAAACACTAATGCTGTACCCTAAACACTTATTCTAAACCCCAAACACTAATGCTGTACCCTAAACACTTATTCTAAACCCCAAACACTAATGCTGTACCCTAAACACTTATTCTAAACCCCAAACACTAATGCTGTACCCTAAACACTTATTCTAAACCCCAAACACTAATGCTGTACCCTAAACCCTCAACTGTAATACAGTACCCTAATCCCTAGTACGAAACCGTAAAGCCTAATAATGTACCTATACTAACTCCTGAACCTTAGTACTAGTACCTATACTAACTCCTGAACCTTAGTACAAGTACCTATACTAACTCCTGAACCTTAGTACTAATACCTATACTAACTCCTGAACCTTAGTACTAATACCTATACTAACTCCTGAACCTTAGTACTAGTACCTATACTAACTCCTGGACCTTAGTACTAGTACCTATACTAACTCCTGAACCTTAGTACTAGTACCTATACTAACTCCTGGACCTTAGTACTAATACCTATACTAACTCCTGAACCTTAGTACTAATACCTATACTAATTCCTGAACCTTAGTACTAGTACCTATACTAACTCCTGAACCTTAGTACTAATACCTATACTAACTCCTGAACCTTAGTACTAGTACCTATACTAACTCCTGGACCTTAGTACTAGTACCTATACTAACTCCTGAACCTTAGTACTAATACCTATACTAATTCCTGAACCTTTGTAAATAGAGACTACAGTTTAGTGCTTGAAAGTTCTGTGTCATTTTGCCTCCCGCTGATTCACTTTTCTGCTCTTCACAGGTATCGCTGTTTCTGATGAACTTGATCAGGTAACTACTTACAACTGCAGTCCTGTTTCTTTTTAAATGTACATCGTGGAAATGATTGTTTGTTGGTTTTTGTGTGTGTGTGTGTGTGTGTGTACGTGTGTGTGTGTGTGTGTGTGTGTGTGTGTGTGTGTGTGTGTGTGTGTGTGTGTGTGTGTGTGTGTGTGTGTGTGTGTGTGTGTGTGTGTGTGTGTGTGTGTGTGTGTGTGTGTGTGTGTGTGTGTGTGTGTGTGTGTGTACGTGTGTGTGTGTGTGTGTGTGTGTGTGTGTGTGTGTGTGTGTGTGTGTGTGTGTGTGTGTGTGTGTGTGTACGTGAACATAATGACATGCAACAATCTCATGGCACCGACATCCGTCCTGTGAAACTTCAGTAAGCTCCTCTTACTGTAGTACGGCTGCTAGAGTATAGATGTGATTCACAGCAGAAAAATCATATTTTTATACACTGTCTGGCCTTGGTTCTACCTCAACACAATAATGAGAGAACTCAGTTTGTAGGGAGACAAATAACATTTGATTTGATCACTGGGGCCAAGCTTCCTGCCATCCAGGAGCTCTATACCAGGCGGTGTCAGAGGAAAGCCCCCAAAAATTGTCTAAGACTCCAGTCACCCAAGTCATAGACTGTTCTTTCTGCTACCGCACGGCAAGCGGTACCGGAGCGCCAAGTCGAGGTCCAAAAGGCTCCTTGACAAGCTTCTACCCCCAAGTCATAAGACTGCTGAACAATCAATCAAATGGCCACCCGGACTATTTACATTGACCCCCCCACTTTGTTTTTACACTGCTGCTAGTCAGTGTTTATTTTCTATGCATAGTCACTTTACCCCTACCTATATGTATAAATTACTTCGACTAAGCTGTACCGCCGCACACTGACTCGGTACCGGTACCCCCTGTATATAGCCTCCACATTGACTCGGTACCGGTACCCCCTGTATATAGCCTCCACATTGACTCGGTACCGGTACCCCCTGTATATAACCTCCACATTGACTCGGTACCGGTACCCCCTGTATATAACCTCCACATTGACTCGGTACCGGTACCCCCTGTATATAACCTCCACATTGACTCGGTACCGGTACCCCCTGTATATAACCTCCACATTGACTCGGTACCGGTACCCCCTGTATATAACCTCCACATTGACTCGGTACCGGTACCCCCTGTATATAACCTCCACATTGACTCGGTACCGGTACCCCCTGTATATAACCTCCACATTGACTCGGTACCGGTACCCCCTGTATATAACCTCCACATTGACTCGGTACCGGTACCCCCTGTATATAACCTCCACATTGACTCGGTACCGGTACCCCCTGTATATAACCTCCACATTGACTCTGTACCGGTACCCCCTGTATATAGCCTCCACATTGACTCGGTACCGGTACCCCCTGTATATAACCTCCACATTGACTCGGTACCGGTACCCCCCTGTATATAACCTCCACATTGACTCTGTACCGGTACCCCCTGTATATAACCTCCACATTGACTCGGTACCAGTACCCCCTGTATTTAACCTCCACATTGACTCTGTATCGGTACCCCCTGTATATAACCTCCACATTGACTCTGTATCGGTACCCCCTGTATATAACCTCCACATTGACTCTGTATCGGTACCCCCTGTATATAGCCTCCACATTGACTCGGTATCGGTACCCCCTGTATATAGCCTCCACATTGACTCTGTACCGTAACACCCTGTATATAGTCTCCACATTGACTCGGTACCGGTACCCCCCTGTATATAGCCTCCACATTGACTCTGTACCGGTACCCCCTGTATATAGTCTCCACATTGACTCTGTACCGGTACCCCCCTGTATATAGCCTCCACATTGACTCTGTACCGTAACACCCTGTATATAGTCTCCACATTGACTCGGTATCGGTACCCCCTGTATATAGCCTCCACATTGACTCTGTACCGTAACACCCTGTATATAGTCTCCACATTGACTCTGTACCGGTACCCCCCTGTATATAGCCTCCACATTGACTCTGTACCGGTACCCCCCTGTATATAGCCTCCACATTGACTCGGTATCGGTACCCCCTGTATATAGCCTCCACATTGACTCTGTACCGTAACACCCTGTATATAGTCTCCACATTGACTCGGTACCGGTACCCCCCTGTATATAGCCTCCACATTGACTCTGTACCGGTACCCCCTGTATATAGCCTCCACATTGACTCGGTACCGGTACCCCCCTGTATATAGCCTCCACATTGACTCTGTATCGGTACCCCCTGTATATAGCCTCCACATTGACTCTGTACCGTAACACCCTGTATATAGTCTCCACATTGACTCGGTACCGGTACCCCCCTGTATATAGCCTCCACATTGACT
This sequence comes from Salvelinus fontinalis, assembly GCF_029448725.1. NCBI lineage: Eukaryota > Metazoa > Chordata > Actinopteri > Salmoniformes > Salmonidae > Salvelinus > Salvelinus fontinalis. The sequence goes on from NC_074689.1 coordinate 34,254,680, forward strand.
CTGTACCGGTACCCCCCTGTATATAGCCTCCACATTGACTCGGTACCGGTACCCCCCTGTATATAGCCTCGTTATTGTTATTTTATTGTGTTACTTTAAAATGTTTTTACTTTAGTTTATTTGGTAAAGATTTTCTTAACTCTTCTTGAACTGTTGGTTAAGGGCTTGTAAGTAAGCATTTCACGTTAAGGTCTATACTTGTTGTATTCGGAGCATGTGACAAATACAAATGTATTTGATTTGATTTGAACAGTGCCTTGTCTCCTCAGAGAGCCCTAAAATAGTGGGCAAGACCAATTTGTGAGAAGCTTATGAAGGTATTTGTTATTTTTGGTTATTTTATTTCTGTTGTCAAATCTAGTTCACTCTGTAGAGAATAGGGTTCCATTTGGGACTCAGACAGAGATATTGTAGTTGTGTTTTCGATGCTGAGTCCTCCAGGTGGACAGTTGTGTTTTCGATGCTGAGTCCTCCAGGTGGACAGTTGTGTTTTCGATGCTGAGTCCTCCAGGTGGACAGTTGTGTTTTCGATGCTGAGTCCTCCAGGTGGATAGTTGTGTTTTCGATGCTGAGTCCTCCAGGTGGACAGTTGTGTTTTCGATGCTGAGTCCTCCAGGTGGATAGTTTTGTTTTTGCCTGTATGTGTAACGGCTTTCCTCTTCCTCCGAAGAGGAGGAGCATGGATTGAACCAAGACGCAGCGTTGTAACTTGACATTATATTTTTTTCACAAGGACGAAAACGAACACGAAAATATACTTGAACAATTTACAAAATAATAAACGATGTAGACAGACCTGGACGACGAACTTACATGAAACACGAAGAACGCATGAACAGGAAAAATGACTACATAAAACGAACGAACAAACAAAACCGAAAACAGTCCCGTGTGGCGTAACATACTCAGACACTGACACAGGAGACAACCACCCACCACAAACAATGTGAAACAACCTCCCTATGTATGTCTCTCAATCAGAGGAAAACGAAAACACCTGCCTCTGATTGAGAGCCATACAAGGTCAATTAACCCTGACACTTAACAAGGAACAAACACAGAGAATGCCCACCCAGCTCACATCCTGACCAACAAAACAAAGCTATACAAAAGGAAAATAAGGTCAGGAACGTGACAGTATGCCTGCAGCTAGACAGAGGGATTGTTTTTATTGCGTTGAGGTTTGGGTTGTATTGAGGTTTGGGTTGCGTTGAGGTTTGGGTTGTAATGAGGTTTGGGTTGTAATGAGGTTTGGGTTGCGTTGAGGTTTGGGTTGTATTGAGGTTTGGGTTGTATTGAGGTTTGGGTTGTAATGAGGTTTGGGTTGTAATGAGGTTTGGGTTGTATTGAGGTTTGGGTTGTAATGAGGTTTGGGTTGCGTTGAGGTTTGGGTTGTATTGAGGTTTGGGTTGTATTGAGGTTTGGGTTGTAATGAGGTTTGGGTTGTTTTGAGGTTTGGGTTGTAATGAGGTTTGGGTTGTATTGAGGTTTGGGTTGTAATGAGGTTTGGGTTGTATTGAGGTTTGGGTTGTAATGAGGTTTGGGTTGCGTTGAGGTTTGGGTTGTAATGAGGTTTGGGTTGTATTGAGGTTTGGGTTGCGTTGAGGTTTGGGTTGTAATGAGGTTTGGGTTGTAATGAGGTTTGGGTTGCGTTGAGGTTTGGGTTGTATTGAGGTTTGGGTTGTATTGAGGTTTGGGTTGTATTGAGGTTTGGGTTGTAATGAGGTTTGGGTTGTATTGAGGTTTGGGTTGTATTGAGGTTTGGGTTGTATTGAGGTTTGGGTTGCGTTGAGGTTTGGGTTGTATTGAGGTTTGGGTTGTATTGAGGTTTGGGTTGTATTGGGTTGTATTGGGTTGTATTGAGGTTTGGGTTGTATTGGGTTGTATTGAGGTTTGGGTTGTATTGAGGTTCAGGTTGTATTGGGTTGTATTGAGGTTTGGGTTGTATTGGGTTGTATTGAGGTTTGGGTTGTATTGAGGTTCAGGTTGTATTGAGGTTTGGGTTGTATTAGGTTGTATTGAGGTTTGGGTTGTATTGCACTTCTCTCATTCTCATGATCTCTCATGATACCTCCCTCTTGGTTTTGATAGCGTCTATATTTAATATCTGGCAAGGAAGTATCATCGTCAAACACTCTGAATGTAATGTCAATATGACAATCTCTCTCTTTCTATCCCTTTCTCCCCCTCCCTCCAGAGCCTGGGATGGTATAACTCAGTGCTGCAGCCCAGGGTGGTGGGGGAGTGGGTGGGCAGGGAGGAGGAAGACCCCGACCCACTGGCAGCAGAGATGCTCCAACCCCCAGTCCCCAGGACCAAGACTGAGGCTTGGGGGAGCGCTGATAGCAGCCCTGCCGGAAGGTAGGAGAGAATGGGAAGGGTGTGGGTGTGGGTGTGGGTGTGGGTGTGTGTGTGTGTGTGTGTGTGTGTGTGTGTGTGTGTGTGTGTGTGTGTGTGTGTGTGTGTGTGTGTGTGTGTGTGTGTGTGTGTGTGTGTGTGTGTGTGTGTGTGTGTGTGTGTGTGTGTGTGCCAATTAAGATTGATTTATGCTCTAGCTGGGATGGAGAGGGGGACTTTTTCTTTGTCCTGAAAGGCACCCTAGTCCCTATATAGTGCACTGCCCATAGGGCTCTGGTCATGGGCTGTGCATTATATAGGGATTGGGGTGACAATTGGGACTCAGACTTGTTTGTCGTCATTCCCGGCAGCCTCAGGAATACCCCTTTGGAATCAGCAGCTTTCATCCTATTTCACATCCAGGATCAAACATCTGTCTGAATGACGTTGTACCCAAATTTACCACTGACTACTACAGCTAATCTAAATTAACTAGGCTCAGACACTTTTTTTAAATTCCCAAGTTATTAGCCTGGTCCCAGATCTGTTTGTGCTCTTTCCATCTCCATTGCTCTCTTTCTGAAGTCAAACGTTTAAGAAAGCCAGACTGTTTGTCATGACGGTAAGTGACAATGAGTTGGCATGATGGCACAAACAGACTGGCACTCAGGCTGACAAAGCCAGTCTATGTAAGGGGATACCTGTCGTTTGGTGTTATATCACCCACTACTATTAAAGTAATCCAATCTAATCTAAATGAATGTTTTTGTAAAACTGCACAGGTCCCCCCCCCCCCCTCCTCTCTCTCCAAGGCCCGCTTCCAGATGTTGCCGTGGTGATATTAACTGTGGGACTGTGAGGTGTGTGTGTGTGTGTGTGTGTGTGTGTGTGTGTGTGTGTGTGTGTGTGTGTGTGTGTGTGTGTGTGTGTGTGTGTGTGTGTGTGTGTGTGTGTGTGTGTGTGTGTGTGTTCCGTGACCATTTGGGATGTAGATAATTAGAGAGGATCAGATATTAAATCATAAATCACACACACACACACACTACTTTTTGAAACCTCATTAGGTTATTCTATCGTTTGATTAGTGGGAGACATCCTGTTGTTTGGGGTATCAGATTGGGGAAAGATGTGTGTGTGCGGGATGTATTATAATATATAGGGAATATAATATAATTATAATAATAATTATAATATATACTGAACTTAAATGTGCCAATTAAGCTGGAACATTTCTGGGATGTTTTATTTCAGATGATGAAACATGAGACCAACACTTTACATGTTGTGTTTATATTGTTGTTCAGTACCTTTGGGAACTATTCGGTTCAGTTACAGCTTCACTTTATCAAACATTTTATTACGTTACATCCTTATTCTAAAATGGAGTAAACAAAACATTTTTTTCTCATCAATCTACACACAATACCCCATAATGACATCACAATACCCCATAATGACATCACAATACCCCATAATGACATCACAATACCCCATAATGACATCACAATACCCCATAATGACATCACAATACCCCATAATGACATCACAGTACCCCATATTGACATCACAATACCCCATAATGACAAAGTGAAAACAGGTTTTTAGATTTTTTTTTGCAAATGTATAAAAAAATAAAAACAGAAGTACCTTATTTACATAAGTATTCAGACCCTTTGCTATGAGACTCGAAATTGAGCTCAGGTGCATCTTGTTTCTATTGATCATCCTTGAGATGTTTCTACAACTTGATTGGAGTCCACCTGTGGTAAAATGAATTGGACATGATTTGGAAAGGCACACACCTGTCTATATGAGGTCCCACCGTTGACAGTGCATGTCAGAGCAAAAACCAAGCCATGAGGTTGAATTGTCCTTAGAGTTCTGAGACATGATCGTGTCGATGCACAGATCTGGGAAAGTGTACCAAAACATTTCTTCAGCATTGAAGGTCCCCAAGAACACAGTGGCCTCCATAATTTCTAAATTGAAGAAGTTCAGAACCACCAAGACTCTTCCTAGAATTGGCCACCCGGCCAAACTGAGCAATCTGGGGAGAAGGGCCATGGTCAGGGAAGTGACCAAGAACTTGATGGTCACTCTGACAGAGCTCTAGAGTCCCTCTGTGGAGATGGGAGAAACTTCCACAAGGACAACCATCTCTGCATCACTCCACCAATTAGGCCTCTGATGAAACCAAGATTGAAAGCTTTGGCCTGAATGCCAAGCATCATGTTTGGAGGAAACCTGGCACTATTCCTACAGTGAAGTATGGTGGTGGCAGAATCATGCTGTGAGTATGTTTTTCAGTGTCAGGGACTGGGAGACTAGTCACGATCGAGGCAAAGATGAACGGAACAAAGTACAGAGAGATCCTTGATGAAAACCTGCTCCAGAGCGCTCAGGACCTCAGACTGTGGCGAAGGTTCACCCTCCAACAGGACACGACCTTAAGCACACAGCCAAGACAACGCAGGAGTGGCTTCGGGACAAGTCTCTGTATGTCCTTGAGTGGCCCAGCCAGAGCCCGGACTTGAACCCGATCAAACATCTCTGGAGAGACCTGAAAATAGCTGTGCAGCGACGCTCCCCATCCAACCTGACAGAGCTTGAGAGGATCTGCAGAGAAGAATGGGAGAAACTCCCCAAATACAGGTGTGTCAAGCTTGTAGCGTCATATCCAAGAAGACTCGAGGCTGTAATCGCTGCCAAAGGTGCTCAACAAAGTGCTGAGTAAAGGGTCTGAATACTTATGTAAATGTGATATTTCAGTTTTTTTATTTCATAAATTAGCACAAATTTCGAAAAAACTATTTTTGATTTGTCATTATGGGGTATTGTGTTTAGATTAATGAGGGGAAAAAACTATTTAAGCAATTTTATAGTAAGGTTGTAACGTAACTAGTCAAGGGATCTAAATACTTTCCAAAGGCACCGTATAATACAATAATCTATAATACATTGAACAAAAATATAAACGCACCATGTAAAGTGTTGGTACCATGTTTCATGAGCTGAAATATAAGACCCAGAAATGTTCAATACAAAAAAGCTTTCTCTAAAATGTTGTTCACCAATGTGTTTACATCCCTGTTAGTGAGCATTTCTCCTTTAGCAAGATAATCCATCCACCTGACAGGTGTGGTATATCAAGAAGCTGATTAAACAGCATGATGATTACACAGGTGCGCCTTGTGCTGTGGAGAATAAAAAGCCACTCTAAAATGTGCTGTTTTGTCACACAACACAATGTCGTAGATGTCTCAGGAATGTCCACCAAGGATCACCACATCAGGGAAGCTCATCTGCGTGCTCGTCGTCCTCACCAGGGTCTTGACCTGACTGCAGTTTGGCATCGTAACCGAATTCAGTGGGCAAATACTCACCTTCATGTCTTCACGGATGAATTACGGTTTCAACTGAACCGTGCATATGGCAGACAGCGTGTAAGGCGTTGAGTGATCGAGTGGTTTGCTGATGTCAACGTTGTGAACAGAGTGCCCCATGGTGGCGGTGGGGTTAATGGTATGGGCAGGCATAAGCTACAGACAACGAAAACAGTTGCATTTATCGATGGTAATTTGAATGCACAAAGATACAGTGATGATCCTGAGGCCCATTGTCGTGCCATTCATCCACTGCCATCACCTCAAGTTTCAGCATGATAATGCACGGCCCCATGTCACAAGGATCTGTACACAATTCCTGGAAGCTGAAAATGTCCCAGTTCTTCCATAGCCTGCATACAGTTTTTAAATGGTCTAGTACAGCCAATATTGAAGGCTATTAAAATGCTTCTCAAAGATGCCCTCTGGTGGTCAAACTGCATTAATGATACCAGTGGTTTGCACTTAAATAACATAGAATTCTACGGAGGTCTAACCAGAATAGAAAAAGGGTGGGAGGCCCCGGTGCACAACTGAGCAAGAGGACAAGTACATTAGAGTGTCTATTGGCAACTTCATTAAATAGTACCCGCAAATCACCAGTCTCAACGTCAACAGTGAAGAAGCAACTCCGGGTTGCTGGCCTTCTAGGCAGAGTTGCAAAGAAAAAAACATTTCTCAGACTGGCCAATAAAAAGAAAATATTAAGATGGGCAAAAGAACACAGACACTGTACAGAGGAACTCTGCATAGAAGGCCAGCATCCCGGAGTCGCCTCTTCACTGTTAAAGTTGAGATTGGTGTTTTGCGGGTACACTCTAATGTACTTGTCCTCTTACTCAGTTGTGCACCGGGGCCTCCCACCCTTCTTTCTATTCTGGTTAGAGACAGTTTGCGCTGTTCTGTGAAGGGAGTAGTACACAGCATTGTATGAGATCTTCAGATTTTTTTGTGGATTGGGGTGATCAGTCCTTGATTCCAAATATTGGGGAAGATGCCAGAGCTGAGGATGATGTTAAAGAGTTTAAGTATACGCACGCACACACACACACACACACACACACACACACTCAGCTTTACACCACTACAGCCATTGTGCGTTGTTGATCTTAGGCTGTCGGCCCATGACGCTCCCGACAAAACAGTTCTGGTGCTGACGTTGCTTCCGGAGGCAGTTTGGATCTCGGCAGTGAGCGTTGTAACCGAGGACAGACGATGAGTTTTATGCGCTACGTGCTTCAGCACTCGGCGGTCCCGTTCTGTGAGCTTATGTGGTCTACCACTTCGCGACTGAGCCGTTGTTGCTCCTAGAGATTTCCACTTCACAATAACAGCACTTACGGTTGACCAGGGGCAGCTCTATCAGGGCAGAAATTTGACGAACTGTCTTGTTGGAAAGGTGCCATCCTATGACGGTGCCACGTTGAATGTCACTGAGCTCTTCAGTACAGGCCATTCTACTGCCAATGTTTGTCTATGGAGATTGCATGGCTGTGTGCTCAATTTTATTCACCTGTCAGCAACCGGTGTGGCTGAAATAGCCGAATCCACTAATTCATACTTAATTAATAAAGCCTGAGAGGGTGTGGTATATGGCCAATATACCACGGCTAAGTGCTGTTCTTATGCACCACGCAAAGCGGAGTGCCTGGATGTGCCATATACCACAAGCTCCTGAGGTGCCTTATTGCTATTATAAACTGGTTACCAATGTAATTAGAGCGGTAACAATGTTTTGCCATACTTGTGGTATATGGTCTGATATACCACAGCTGTCAGCCAATCAGCATTCAGGACTCAAACCACCCAATTTATAATTTTGTATATATAGTGTACTTATGATTAGGCCCCTCACATGCTCTCTCTCTCTCTCTCATGCACTCTGTGTCTCTCTCTGTCTCTCTCTCTCCCTCTCTCTCTGTCTCTCTCTCTCTCACTCTCTCTCTCTCTCTCTCTGTCTCTCCCCTCTCTCTCTCTCTCTCTCTCTCTCTCTCTCTCTCTCTCTCTCTCTCTCTCTCTCTCTCTCTCTCTCTCTCTCTCTCTCTCTCTCTCTCTCTCTCTCTCTCTCTGTCTGTGTGTCTCTCTCTCTCTCTCTCTCTCTCTCTCTGTGTCTGTGTGTCTCTCTCTCTCTCTCTCTCTCTGTGTCTCTCTCTCTCTCTCTCTGTCAGCCTTGGTGCCAGTCTGTTTCACAATGTGTTCAAGGGCACATTGACAATGATAATAATAACGATGTGATCAAGGGCACATTGACAGTTTTTCAAAACGAACAACCGTTCATTTACTGACTGGCGCAACACTCTAACCGCTAGGCAACCTGCCACCCTTTTTCCTGGCCATCTAAACGTACCAGGAAAAACTCTTGGCTGTGGTTATAACATCCTATCCAACGTCTAACCTAACCTAGGTCCCCTCTAACTCATCCCCTTCTTAGTTTAACCCTACCCTCCCTGTTTGAACCACTCCCCTTCCTGTTTGAACCACTCCCCCTCCTGTTTGAACCACTCCCCCTCCTGTTTGAACCACTCCCTTTCCTGTTTGAACCACTCCCTTTCCTGTTTGAACCACTCCCCTTCCTTTTTGAACCACTCTCCTTCCTGTTTGAACCACTCTCCTTCCTGTTTGAACCACTCCCCCTCCTGTTTGAACCACTCTCCTTCCTGTTTGAACCACTCTCCTTCCTGTTTGAACCACTCCCCCTCCTGTTTGAACCACTCCCTTTCCTGTTTGAACCACTCCCCTTCCTGTTTGAACCACTCCCCTTCCCGTTTGAACCACTCTCCTTCCCGTTTGAACCACTCTCCTTCCTGTTTGAACCACTCTCCTTCCTGTTTGAACCACTCTCCTTCCTGTTTGAACCACTCTCCTTCCTGTTTGAACCACTCCTTCCTGTTTGAACCACTCTCCTTCCTGTTTGAACCACGTCCCTTCCTGTTTGAACCACTCCCCCTCCTGTTTGAACCACTCCCCCTCCTGTTTGAACCACTCCCTTTCCTGTTGTATACACTCCCCCTCCTGTTTGAACCACTCCCTTTCCTGTTTGAACCACTCCCCTTCCTGTTTGAACCACTCCCTTTCCTGTTTGAACCACTCCCATCCCTGTTTGAACCACTCCCCTTCCTGTTTGAACCACTCTCCTTCCTGTTTGAACCACTCCCCTTCCTGTTTGAACCACTCCCTTTCCTGTTTGAACCACTCCCCTTCCTGTTTGAACCACTCCCTTTCCTGTTTGAACCACTCCCCTTCCTGTTTGAACCACTCCCCTTCCTGTTTGAACCACTCCCCTTCCTGTTTGAACCACTCCCCTTCCTGTTTGAACCACTCCCCTTCCTGTTTGAACCACTCCCTTTCCTGTTTGAACCACTCCCTTTCCTGTTTGAACCACTCTCCTTCCTGTTTGAACCACTCCCTTTCCTGTTTGAATCACTCCCTTCCTGTTTGAACCACTCCCATCCCTGTTTGAACCACTCCCCTTCCTGTTTGAACCACTCCCCTTCCTGTTTGAACCACTCCCTTTCCTGTTTGAACCACTCCCTTTCCTGTTTGAACCACTCCCTTTCCTGTTTGAACCACTCCCTTTCCTGTTTGAACCACTCCCCTTCCTGTTTGAACCACTCCCCTTCCTGTTTGAACCACTCCCATCCCTGTTTGAACCACTCCCCCTCCTGTTTGAACCACTCCCCTTCCTCTTTGAACCACTCCCATCCCTGTTTGAACCACTCCCTTTCCTGTTTGAACCACTCCCCTTCCTGTTTGAACCACACCCCTTCCTGTTTGAACCACTCTCCTTCCTGTTTGAACCACTCGCCTTCCTGTTTGAACCACTCCCCTTCCTGTTTGAACCACTCCCCTTCCTGTTTGAACCACACCCCTTCCTGTTTGAACCACTCTCCTTCCTGTTTGAACCACTCTCCTTCCGGTTTGAACCACTCCACTTCCTGTTGTATACACTCCCCTTCCTGTTTGAACCACTCCCCTTCCTGTTTGAACCACTCCCCTTCCCGTTTGAACCACTCCCCTTCCTGTTGTAACCACTCCCCTTCCTGTCTCTGCAGTGGGAAGAGTAAAGGGTTGAAGCAGCAGCAGCAGCACCACAAGAGGCTCCTGGCGGCCATGTTGTCCCAAGAATCCTTTGACTCCGCCCATAGCTCCGCCCCCTCACTCACCGAGGAGGAGATGGAGGACGACGACGACGTCATGGAGCTGCTGGGTCTGTCTTCTTCCTTCCTGTTCAATAATACTAACAACAACAACAACAAATCACACCCAATACAGATTCACTGATTCATTCATTGATTCAATGTCAAAACACATCAGTGACAATAATGACTATTTTTACTGAGGGTCATTGAGCTTCCTCACTACGGCTGACATGGTTAAATACAACATGGAAAGTACATGTAACTAGATAGTTATACACACACTCTCTCTCTCTCGCTCTCTCTCTCTCTCTCTCTCTCTCTCTCTTCCTCTCTCTCTTCCTCTCTCTCTCTCTCTCTCTCTCTCTCTCTCTGTCTATCACTCTCTCTCTCTCGCTCTCTCAAAATTCAATTCAAAAGGGGCTTTAATGGCGTGGTGAACAAGTGAAATAAACAAATGTAACAACATCAACTAAAAAGTATTAGAATTTAACAATAAATATTGCACTATAAAGGTTTTAAAAAAATAAAGACATTTGGTATATTATCAGCTATGTACAGTGTTTTAGCAATGTGCAACTAGTTGTAGTACGAGTAGCAGAGGGAGATAAATTAACATATAAAAATGGGTTGTATTTACAATGGTGTTTGTTCTTCACTGGTTGCCCTTTTCTTGTGGCAACAGGTCACAAATCTTGCTGCTGTGATGGCACACTGTGGAATTTCACCCAGTAGATATGGGAGTTTATCAAAATCGGGTTTGTTTTCGAATTCTTTGTGGATCTGTGTGATCTGAGGGAAATATGTGTCTCTAATATGGTCATACATTGGGCAGGAGGTAAGGAAGTGCAGCTCAGTTTCCACCTCATTTTTTGGGCAGTGTGCACATAGCCTGTCTTCTCTTGAGAGCCAGGTCTGCCTACGGAGCCCTTTCTCAATAACAAGGCTATGCTCACTGAGTCTGTACATAGTCAAAGCTTTCCTTAATTTTGGGTCAGTCACAGTGGTCAGGTATTCTGCCATTATGAACTCTCTGTTTAGGGCCAAATAGCATTCTAGTTTGCTCTGTTTTTTTGTTAATTCTTTCCAGTGTGTTAAATAGTTATCTTTAACCATAATGTGGTTGGGTTTAATTGTGTTGCTTAATTGTGTCTGTTTGTGCTTGTGAACCGAGCCCCAGAAACAGCTGTCTGAGGGGACTCTTCTCCAGGTTCATCTCTCTGTAGGTGAGGGCTCTGACTCTTCTCCAGGTTCATCTCTCTGTAGGTGAGGGCTCTGACTCTTCCCCAGGTTCATCTCTCTGTAGGTGAGGGCTCTGACTCTTCTCTAGGTTCATCTCTCTGTAGGTGAGGGCTCTGACTCTTCTCCAGGTTCATCTCTCTGTAGGTGAGGGCTCTGACTCTTCCCCAGGTTCATCTCTCTGTTGGTTGAGGGCTCTGACTCTTCTCTAGGTTCATCTCTCTGTAGGTGAGGGCTCTGACTCTTCTCCAGGTTCATCTCTCTGTAGGTGAGGGCTCTGACTCTTCCCCAGGTTCATCTCTCTGTTGGTGAGGGCTCTGACTCTTCTCCAGGTTCATCTCTCTGTAGGTGAGGGCTCTGACTCTTCTCTAGGTTCATCTCTCTGTAGGTGAGGGCTCTGACTCTTCTCCAGGTTCATCTCTCTGTAGGTGAGGGCTCTGACTCTTCTCTAGGTTCATCTCTCTGTAGGTGAGGGCTCTGACTCTTCTCCAGGTTCATCTCTCTGTAGGTGAGGGCTCTGACTCTTCTCTAGGTTCATCTCTCTGTAGGTGAGGGCTCTGACTCTTCTCTAGGTTCATCTCTCTGTAGGTGAGGGCTTTGTGGTGTAATGTGTGGACATCGCTTCCTTTCAGGCTCTTTTCCTAATTCTGCTCTGCATGCATTGCTTGGGGTTTTGGATTGTACAAAAACTATTTTTTTTGTGTGCAGAATTCTGCATGCAGAGATTCAATTGGGTGTTTGTCCCAGTTTGTGAATTCTTGGTTGGTGAGCGGACCCCAGACCTCACAACCATAAAAGACAATGGGTTCTATAACTGATTCAAGTATTTTTTGCCAGATCCTAATTGGTATGTCAAATGTTATGTTCCTTTTGATGGCATAGGAAGGCCCTTCTTGCCTTGTCTCTCAGATCATTCACAGCTTTGTGGAAGTTAAATCAAATCAAATCAAATCACATATTTGTCACATGCGCCGAATACAACAGGTGTAGACCTCACAGTGAAATGCTTCTTACAAGCCCTTAACCAACAATGCAGTAAACACGTTGTATTTATTTATTTAAGTAAGAGATAAGAATAACAAATAATTAAAGAGCAGCAGTGAAATAACAATAGCAAGGCTATATACAGGGGGGTACAGGTACAGAGTCAATGTGAGGGGGCACCGGTTAGTTGAGGTAATATGTACATGTAGGTAGAACTATTAAAGTGACTATGCATAGATAATGACAGAGAGTAGCAGCGGCGTAAAAGAGGGGGGACAATGCAAATAGTCTGGGTGGCCATTTGACTAGATGTTCAGGAATCTTATGGCTCGGGGATAGATGCTGTTAAGAAGCCTCTTGGACCTAGACTTGGCGCACCGGTACCGCTTGCTGTGCGGTAGCAGAGAGAACAGCCTATGACTAGGGTTGCTGGAGTCTTTGACAATTTTTAGGTCCTTCCTCTGACACCGCCTGGTATAGTGGTCCTGGATGGCAGGAAGCTTGGCCCCAGTGATGTACTGGGATGCAGCTGTAGAACCTTATGAGGATCTGAGGACACATGCCAAATCGTTTCAGTCTCCTGAGAGGGAATAGGTTTTGCCATCTTCACAGATTTCTTGGTGTGCTTGGACCATGCAGCTATTCAGAGGGAATAGGTCATTTGTAATTCTGTGTGAAGGCTTGGCCTGATATACTGAAGAGTTTGGCCCGGTACAGTCCACTGAGACTGGACCTGGGCTGGAAGAAAGAGAGACAGAGAGACAGAGATGGTAGAGAGGGAGAGAGGTCTATCAGTCTTACTGAGTGGCCTGCCAGACTGGCCCTGGAGAGTAGAGAGATACAGAGAGACAGAGATGGTAGAGAGGTAGAGAGGTCTATCAGTCTTACTGAGTGGCCTGCCAGTCTGGTGCTGGAGAGTAGAGAGAGACAGAGAGACAGAGATGGTAGAGAGGCAGAGAGGTCTATCAGTCTTACTGAGTGGCCTGCCAGACTGGCGCTGGAGAGTAGAGAGATACAGAGAAACAGAGATGGTAGAGAGGTAGAGAGGTCTATCAGTCTTACTGAGTGGCCTGCCAGACTGGCGCTGGAGAGTAGAGAGATACAGAGAGACAGAGATGGTAGAGAGGCAGAGAGGTCTATCAGTCTTACTGAGTGGCCTGCCAGACTGGCGCTGGAGAGTAGAGAGATACAGAGAGACAGAGATGGTAGAGAGGCAGAGAGGTCTATCAGTCTTACTGAGTGGCCTGCCAGACTGGCGCTGGAGAGTAGAGAGAGACAGAGATGGTAGATAGGTCTATCAGTCTTACTGAGGTTAGAGAGATACAGAGAAACAGAGATGGTAGAGAGGCAGAGAGGTCTATCAGTCTTATTGATGGTGCATCCCTGTGGAACGCTTTCGACACCTTGTAGAGTCCATGCCCTGCCGAATTGAGTTTGTTTTGATTTGAATACATTTGCAACAATTTGTTTCTTTAACTGTCATCGTAGTTCTTGTGAGGTTTTTATTGTTACTTAAATGTTTTATTAGATTTAGGATTACTTTCTTTCTTTCTTCTTCTTCTTCTTATATTATTATTATTATTAATAATATTATTCATATTATTATTATTATTATCACTGCATTGTTACCAAAAAGCTCTCATGGTAAGAACTTAACATCTGTTGTATCCTGTGCACGTGGCGAATAAACTTTGAGACTTGTGTGTATGAGGTTACTGTGACCTCTAGTGGCCAGTGATGGAATAGCAGCTACTGTCTTGTGCTGAATTCTCCTGTTTCCATGGTGTTTCCATGGTGTTTTCAGTAGGGCATACCATAGCCTGCAATGCATTTCAATCAACAGGTGTGCCTTGTTAAAAGCTCATTTGTGGAATTTCTTTCCTTCTTAATGCATTTGAGCTAATCAGTTGTGTTGTGACAAGGTAGGGGTGATATACAGAAGATAGCCCTATTTGGTAAAAGACCATGTCCATATTATGGCAAGAACAGCTCAAATAAGCAAAGAGAAACGACAATCCATCATTACTTTAAGACATGAAGGTCAGTCAATCCGAAAAATGTCAAGAACTTTTAAAGTTTCTTCAAGTGCAGTCGTAAAAACCATCCAGCGTTATGATGAAACTGGCTCTCATGAGAACCGCCACAGGAAAGGAAGACCCAGAGTTACGTCTGCTGCAGAGGATAAGTTCATTAGAGTTACCAGCCTCAGAAATTGTAGCCCAAATAAATGCTTCACAGAGTTCAAGTAACAGACATATCTCAACATCAACTGTTCAGAGGAGACTGCATGATTCAGGCCTTCGTGGTCAAATTTCTGCAAAGAAACCAGAGCAGGTGAACGGATAATCTCCGCATGTGTGGTTCCCTACCGTGAAGCATGGAGGAGGAGGTGTGATGGTGTCGGGGTGCTTTGCTGGTGACAAAAGTCAGTGATTTATTTAGAATTCAAGGCACACTTAACCAGCATGGTTACCACAGCATTCTGCAGAGATACGCCCTCCCATCTGGTTTGAGCTTAGTGGGACTATCATTTTGTTTTTCAACAGGACAATGGCCCAACACACCTCCAGGCTGTGTAAGGGCTATTAGACCAAGAAGAAGAGTGATGGAGTGCTGCATCAGATGACCTGGCCTCCACAATCAACCGACCTCAACCCAATTGAGATGGTTTGGGATGAGTTGGACCGCAGAGTGAAGCAAAAGCAGCCAAGAAGTGCTCAGCATATGTGGGAACTCCTTCAAGACTGTTGGAAAAGCATTCCAGGTGAAGCTGGTTGAGAGAATGCCAAAAGTGTGCAAAACTGTCATCAAGGCAAAGGATGGCTAATTTGATTTTGAACAGCTACTGTAACAGCTCACAGCTCACTGCTCAGAGCTCACAGCTACTGTAACAGTTCACAGCTACTGTAACAGCTCACAGCTCACAGCTCACTGCTCAGAGCTCACAGCTACTGTAACAGCTCACAGCTACTGTAACAGTTCACAGCTACTGTAACTGCTCACAGCTCAGAGCTTAGAGCTCACAGCTACTGTAACAGCTCACAGCTCACTGCTCACAGCTCAGAGGCACACCTAGGGCTTGTATCACGTACAAAGGCATGGAGTTCACTCATATGTAACTCATGGCCTCACATGAAATAGGTTGGATTTGGTGTGGGAGATGTGTGTGTGTGTGTGTGTGTGTGTCTGTGAGAAAGGGTGTGTGTGTGTATATATCTCTCTCTGTGTGTGTATGTGTGTGTGTGTGTATATATCTCTGTGTGTGTGTGTGTGTGTGTGTGTGTGTGTGTGTGTCTGTGTGTGTGAGTGAGAAAGGGTGTGTGTGTGTGTGTGTGTGTGAGTGAGAAAGTGTGTGTGTGTGTGTGTGTATATATCTCTGTGTGTGGGGGAGTGTGTGTGTGTGTGTTTGTGTGTGTATATATCTGTGTGTGTGTGTGTGTGTGTGTGTGTATATAACTCTGTGTGTGGGGGAGTGTATATATCTGTGTGTGTGTGTGTGTGTGTGTGTGTGTGTGTGTGTGTGTGTGTGTGTGTGTGTGTATATCTCTGTGTGTGTGTGTGTGTGTGTGTGTGTGTGTGTGTGTGTATATCTCTGTGTGTGTGTGTGTGTGTGTGTGTGTGTGTGTGTGTGTGTATGTGTGTGTGTGTGTGTGTGTGTGTGTGTGTGTGTGTGTGTGTGTGTGTGTGTGTGTGTGTGTGTATATCTCTGTGTGTGTATGTGTGTATATATATTTCTGTGTGTGTGGGAGTGTGTGTGTGTGAGTGTGTGTGTGGGGGAGTGTGTGTGTGTGTGTATATATCTGTGTGTATCTCTGTGTGTGGTGGAGTGAGGTAGATAATTCCACTATAGACCCGTCAACACATCATCTCAGAAGATGTATATTATTTATGAGATTAATGTAGTAATTCTGACTCCAGTTCTTTATTTAGAACAGAGAGAGAGAGAGTCAGTCAGTGTCCGTCTAATGGAAACCTGCAGGGAGGAGAACACATGCACGCACACACACGAGAGAGAGAGAGAGAAGAGAGAAGAGAGAAGAGAGAAGAGAGGAGAGAGGAGAGAGGAGAGAGGAGAGAGGAGAGAGGAGAGAGGAGAGACGAGAGACGAGAGACGAGAGACGAGAGACGAGAGACGAGAGAGAGAGAGAGAGAGAGAGAGAGAGAGACAGAGACAGAGACAGAGACAGAGACAGAGACAGAGACAGAGACAGAGACAGAGACAGACACACAGACACACAGACACACAGACACACAGACACACAGACACACAGACACACAGACACACAGACACACAGACACACAGAGACACAGAGACACAGAGACACAGAGACACAGAGACACAGAGACACAGAGACACAGAGAGAGACCCTTCCCAGCTCTGCTCTTAGGTTCGGCTTTGCTCTGATGTGGTGAGTGATAGGGGAGATGGAGATCTTCATGGCTCAGACCTCTTTATTCACATTGCATCACTTAAATACTTTCCATCTTCTCTCCTACTGTCCTACTGTCCTCTCCTCCTCTCCTCCTCTCCTCCTCTCCTCCTCTCCTACTGTCCTACTGTCCTCTCCTCCTCTCCTCCTCTCCTCCTCTCCTACTGTCCTACTGTCCTCTCCTCCTCTCCTCCTCTCCTCCTCTCCTACTGTCCTACTGTCCTCTCCTCCTCTCCTCCTCTCCTCCTCTCCTCCTCTCCTACTGTCCTACTGTCCTCTCCTCCTCTCCTCCTCTCCTCCTCTCCTACTGTCCTCTCCTCCTCTCCTCCTCTCCTCCTCTCCTCCTCTCCTACTGTCCTACTGTCCTCTCCTCCTCTCCTCCTCTCCTCCTCTCCTACTGTCCTACTGTCCTCTCCTCCTCTCCTCCTCTCCTCCTCTCCTACTGTCCTACTGTCCTCTCCTCCTCTCCTCCTCTCCTACTGTCCTCCTCTCCTACTGTCCTACTGTCCTCTCCTCCTCTCCTACTGTCCTCCTCTCCTACTGTCCTACTGTCCTCTCCTCCTCTCCTACTGTCCTCCTCTCCTCCTCTCCTACTGTCCTCTCCTCCTCTCCTCCTCCTCTCCTACTGTCCTACTGTCTTCTCCTCCTCTCCTCCTCTCCTACTGTCCTCCTCTCCTACTGTCCTCATCTCCTACTGTCCTCCTCTCCTACTGTCCTACTGTCCTCTCCTCCTCTCCTACTGTCCTCCTCTCCTCCTCTCCTACTGTCCTCTCCTCCTCTCCTCCTCCTCTCCTACTGTCCTCCTCTCCTACTGTCCTCACCTCCTCTCCTACTGTCCTCACCTCCTCTCCTACTGTCCTACTGTCCTCTCCTCCTACTGTCCTATCCTCCTCTCCTACTGTCCTCCTCTCCTACTGTCCTCACCTCCTCTCCTACTGTCCTCTCCTCCTCTCCTACTGTCCTCACCTCCTCTCCTACTGTCCTCACCTCCCCTCCTACTGTCCTTACCTCCTCTCCTCCTCACCTACTGTCCTCCTCTCCTACTGTCCTCATCTGTCCTCTCCTCCTCTCCTACTGTCCTCAACTCCTCTCCTCCTCTCCTACTGTCCTCTCCTCCTCTCCTACTGTCCTCACCTCCTCCCCTACTGTCCTCTCCTCCTCTCCTACTGTCCTCACCTCCTCTCCTCCTCTCCTACTGTCCTCCTCTCCTACTGTCCTCCTCTACTACTGTCCTCACCTCCTCTCCTAATGTCCTCTCCTCCTCACCTCCTCTCCTACTGTCCTCACCTCCTCTCCTACTGTCCTCTCCTCCTCTCCTACTGTCCTCTCCTCCTCTCCTACTGTCCTCACCTGTCTTCACCTCCTCTCCTACTGTCCTCTCCACCTCTCCTACTGTCCTCACCTGTCCTCACCTCCTCTCCTACTGTCATCTCCTCCTCTCCTACTGTCCTCACCTCCTCTCCTACTGTCCTCTCCTCCTCTCCTACTGTCCTCACCTCCTCTCCTACTGTCCTCTCCCCCTCCTCTACTGTCCTCTCCTCCTCTCCTCCTCTCATACTGTCCTCACCTCCTCTCCTACTGGGGAGATGGAGATCTTCATGGCTCAGACCTCTTTATTCACATTGCATCACTTAAATACTTTCCATCTTCTCTCCTACTGTCCTACTGTCCTCTCCTCCTCTCCTCCTCTCCTCCTCTCCTCCTCTCCTACTGTCCTACTGTCCTCTCCTCCTCTCCTCCTCTCCTCCTCTCCTACTGTCCTACTGTCCTCTCCTCCTCTCCTCCTCTCCTCCTCTCCTACTGTCCTACTGTCCTCTCCTCCTCTCCTCCTCTCCTACTGTCCTCCTCTCCTACTGTCCTACTGTCCTCTCCTCCTCTCCTACTGTCCTCCTCTCCTACTGTCCTACTGTCCTCTCCTCCTCTCCTACTGTCCTCCTCTCCTCCTCTCCTACTGTCCTCTCCTCCTCTCCTCCTCCTCTCCTACTGTCCTACTGTCTTCTCCTCCTCTCCTCCTCTCCTACTGTCCTCCTCTCCTACTGTCCTCATCTCCTACTGTCCTCCTCTCCTACTGTCCTACTGTCCTCTCCTCCTCTCCTACTGTCCTCCTCTCCTCCTCTCCTACTGTCCTCTCCTCCTCTCCTCCTCCTCTCCTACTGTCCTCCTCTCCTACTGTCCTCACCTCCTCTCCTACTGTCCTCACCTCCTCTCCTACTGTCCTACTGTCCTCTCCTCCTACTGTCCTATCCTCCTCTCCTACTGTCCTCCTCTCCTACTGTCCTCACCTCCTCTCCTACTGTCCTCTCCTCCTCTCCTACTGTCCTCACCTCCTCTCCTACTGTCCTCACCTCCCCTCCTACTGTCCTTACCTCCTCTCCTCCTCACCTACTGTCCTCCTCTCCTACTGTCCTCATCTGTCCTCTCCTCCTCTCCTACTGTCCTCAACTCCTCTCCTCCTCTCCTACTGTCCTCTCCTCCTCTCCTACTGTCCTCACCTCCTCCCCTACTGTCCTCTCCTCCTCTCCTACTGTCCTCACCTCCTCTCCTCCTCTCCTACTGTCCTCCTCTCCTACTGTCCTCCTCTACTACTGTCCTCACCTCCTCTCCTAATGTCCTCTCCTCCTCACCTCCTCTCCTACTGTCCTCACCTCCTCTCCTACTGTCCTCTCCTCCTCTCCTACTGTCCTCTCCTCCTCTCCTACTGTCCTCACCTGTCTTCACCTCCTCTCCTACTGTCCTCTCCACCTCTCCTACTGTCCTCACCTGTCCTCACCTCCTCTCCTACTGTCATCTCCTCCTCTCCTACTGTCCTCACCTCCTCTCCTACTGTCCTCTCCTCCTCTCCTACTGTCCTCACCTCCTCTCCTACTGTCCTCTCCCCCTCCTCTACTGTCCTCTCCTCCTCTCCTCCTCTCATACTGTCCTCACCTCCTCTCCTACTGTTCTCTCCTCCTCTCCTACTGTCCTCACCTCCTCTCCTACTGTCCTCTCCTCCTCTCCTACTGTCCTCACCTCCTCTCATACTGTCCTACTGTCCTCACCTCCTCTCCTACTGTCCTCACCTCCTCTCCTACTGTCCTCACCTCCTCTCCTACTGTCCTCCTGTCCTACTGTCTTCTCCTCCTCTCCAACTGTCCTCACCTCTCCTCCTCTCCTCCTGTCCTCACCTCTCCTCTCCTCCTCTCCTCCTGTCCTCCTGTCCTCACCTCCTCTCCTCCTCCTCTCCAACTGTCCTCACCTCTTCTCCTCCTCTCCTACTGTCCTCAACTTCTCTCCTCCTCCTACTGTCCTTACCTTCTCTCCTCACCTCCTCTTCTCCTCTCCTCCTGTCCTCACCTCCTCTCCTCCTCCTCTCCAACTGTCCTCACCTCCTCTCCTCACCTCCTTTCCTACTGTCCTCACCTCCTCTTCTCTCCTGCGTGTGATGGTGTGATGGTGTAATGGTGTGATGGTGTGATGTTGTGATGGTGTATTGGTGGTATGGTGTGATGGTGTGATGGTGTAATTGTGTGATGGTGTGATGAAGTGATGGTGGTATGGTGTGATGGTGTATTGGTGGTATGGTGTGATGGTGGTATGGTGGTATGGTGTGATGGTGTGATGGTGTGATGTTGTGATGGTGGTATGGTGTGATGGTGTACCGGTGTGATGGTGTACTGGTGTGATGGTGTGATGGTGTGATGTTGTGATGGTGTGATGGTGTACTGGTGTGATGGTGTACTGGTGTGATGGTGTGATGGTGTGATGGTGTGATTGTGTGATGTTGTGACGGTGTGACGGTGTACTGGTGTGATGGTGTACTGGTGTGATGGTGTACTGGTGTGATGGTGTGATTGTGTGATGTTGTGACGGTGTGATGGTGTGATGGTGTGATGGTGTACTGGTGTGATGGTGTGATGTTGTGACGGTGTGATGGTGTACTGGTGTGATGGTGTGATTGTGTGATGTTGTGACGGTGTGATGGTGTACTGGTGGTGTGGTGTGATGTTGTGACGGTGTGATGGTGTACTGGTGTGATGGTGTGATTGTGTGATGTTGTGATGGTGTGATGGTGTGATTGTGTGATGGTGTGATGGTGTGATGGTGTACTGGTGTGATGGTGTGATGTTGTGACGGTGTGATGGTGTGATGGTGTGATGGTGTACTGGTGTGATGGTGTGATGTTGTGACGGTGTGATGGTGTGATGGTGGTGTGGTGTGATGGTGTACTGGTGGTGTGGTGTGATGGTGTGATGTTGTGACGGTGTGATGGTGTACTGGTGGTGTGGTGTGATGGTGTACTGGTGGTGTGGTGTGATGGTGTACTGGTGGTGTGGTGTGATGGTGTACTGGTGGTGTGGTGTGATGGTGTACTGGTGGTGTGGTGTGATGGTGTACTGGTGGTGTGGTGTGATGGTGTACTGGTGGTGTGGTGTGATGGTGTACTGGTGGTGTGATGATCCCTCTCTTCCTCTTCCTTCTCTTTCTCCCCCTCTGTCTCCTCCTGTGTCCTCCAGCCTCCTCCTCTGTCACTTCCTCTCTCCTCCTCTTTCTCCTCCTCTGTCACTTCCTCTCTCCTCCTCTCTCTCCTCCTCCACTCCCCTCTTCTGTCTCCATCTCGGTCTCCTCCACTCTCCTCCTTCACGCTCCTCCTCGGTCTCCTCCACTCCCCTCTTCTGTCTCCCTCTCGGTCTCCTCCACTCTCCTCCTCCACTTTCCTCCTCTGTCTCCTCCACTCTCCTCCTCCTCTGTCTTCTCCACTCTCCTCCTCTCCTCCTATGTCTCCCCTTCTGCCCCCTTCTCTGTCTCCTCCTCCTCTGTCTTCTCCACTCTCCTCCACTTACTCCCTCTCCCTCTCCCTTTCCAGAGGACCTAGATGACCTGCGAATGGAGGGGGTAACAGGGCTGGCTCCGTCAGGCAGTAAGTTCAGCCAGGGTCGTAGTTCCTACTGCCCAGAACCCCAGGCCAAGGTCACACTCAACATCTGCTCTAGGTGTGCAAGGTAAATATTTACCTGTCCTTTACTCTTTCCTCAAAAACCTGGCCCTAACCTGTCCTTTACCCTGACTACCTGGCCCTAACCTCTCCTTTACTCTTTACTCTGAATACCTGGCCCTAACCTGTCCATTACCCTGAGTACCTGGCCCTTACCTGTCCTTTACTCTGACTATCTGGCCATTACCTGTCCTATACTCTGACTACCTGGTCCTTACCTGTGCTTTACCTTGGACACCTGGCCATTACCTGTACTTTACCTTGGCCACCTGGCCCTTACCTGTCCTTCACCCTGACTACCTTGTCCTTACCTGTCCTATACTCTGACTACCTGGTCCTTACCTGTGCTTTACCTTGGACACCTGGCACTTACTTGTCCTTTACCTTGAAGACCTCACCCTTGCTTGTCCTTTACACTGACCACCTCGCCCTTACCTGTCCTTTACCCTGACTACCTGTCTTTTTACCTGTCCTTCACCCTGATGACCTGAACCTTACCTGTCCTTTACCCTGCTTACTTGGCTCTTACCTGTCCTTTACTCTGACCACCTGGCCCTTACTTGTCCTTTACTCTGACTACCTGGCACACTATCTGTTCTTTACCCTGGCCACAAGGCCCTGACAACTTGGCCCTTACCTGTCCTTTACCCTGACCACCTCATCCTTACCTGTCCTTTACCCTGAACACCTCATCCTTACCTGTCCTTTACCCTGAACACCTCATCCTTACCTGTCCTTTACCCTGACCACCTCATCCTTACCCGCCCTTTACCCTGAACACCTCATCCTTACCCGCCCTTTACCCTGAACACCTCATCCTTACCTGTCCTTTACCCTGACCACCTCATCCTTACCTGTCTTTTACCCTGAACACCTCATCCTTACCTGTCCTTTACCCTGAACACCTCATCCTTACCTGTCCTTTACCCTGAACACCTCATCCTTACCTGTCCTTTCCCCTGAACACCTCATCCTTACCTGACCTTTACCCTAAACACCTCATCCGTACCTGTCCTTTACCCTGAACACCTCATCCCTACCTGTCCTTTACCCTGAACACCTCATCCTTACCTGTCCTTTACCCTGAACACCTCATCCTTACCTGTCCCTTACCCTGAACACCTCATCCCTACCTGTCCTTTACCCTGACAACCTGGCCCGTACCTGTCTGTCTCTGACCATCTGTCTGTTTGTCTGTCTGACTGACTGTTTGTCTGTCTGACTGACTGTTTGTCTGACTGTCTGTCTTGATGGCTGGCTCGTTGTGTGTTTACCGTTTGTCTGACTGTCTGTCTGTCTGCTCTATAACTTGGTAGCTCCATTTACACAGAGTGGGACAGGTCAAACACTGCTCTACTGTCTATTCAGCATGTACTTATCTGAGAGGAGAGGGGTAAAGTCCCTCAGTATTTATCTGAGAGGAGAGGGGTAAAGTCCCTCAGTATTTGTCTGAGAGGAGATGGGTATGGTCCCTCAGTATGTATCTGAGAGGCGAGGAGAGGGGTGTGGTCCCTCAGTGTATATCTGAGAGGAGAGGGGTGTGGTCCCTCAGTGTATATCTGAGAGGAGAGGGGTGTGGTCCCTCAGTACTTATCTGAGAGGAGAGGGGTGTGGTCCCTCAGTGTATTTCTGAGAGGAGAGGGGTGTGGTCCCTCAGTGTATATCTGAGAGGAGAGGGGTGTGGTCCCTCAGTGTATATCTGAGAGGAGAGGGGTGTGGTCCCTCAGTACTTATCTGAGAGGAGAGGAGAGGGGTGTGGTCCCTCAGTGTATATCTGAGAGGAGAAGGGTGTGGTCCCTCAGTACTTATCTGAGAGGAGAGGAGAGGGGTGTGGTCCCTCAGTGTATATCTGAGAGGAGAGGGGTGTGGTCCCTCAGTATTTATCTGAGAGGAGAGGAGAGGGGTGTGGTCCCTCAGTGTATATCTGAGAGGAGAGGGGTGTGGTCCCTCAGTATTTATCTGAGAGGAGAGGGGTGGCCAGAGATTTGAGTCTGTATGTTGGCAGCAGCCTCTCTCTGTTAGTGTTGGCTGTTTAACAGTCTGATGGCCTTGAGATAGAAGCTGTTTTTCAGTCTCTCGGTCCCAGCTTTGATGCACCTGTACTGACCTCGCCTTCTGGATGATAGCGGGGTGAACAGGCAGTGGCTTGGGTGGTTGTTGTCCTTGATGATCTTTATGGCCTTCCTGTGACATCGGGTGGTGTTGGTGTCTTGGAGGGCAGGTAGTTTTCCCCCGGTGATGCATTGTGCAGACCGCACTACCCTCGGGAGAGCCTTGTGGTTGAGGGCGGTGAAATTGCCATACCAGGCAGTGATACAGCCCAACAGGATGCTCTCGATTGTGCATTGAACATGAAATACAGAAATATCTCATTTACATAAGGATTCAGACCCCTGAGTGAATACTTTGTCTGAATCAACTTTGAGTCGTCTTGGGTATGTCTGTATCAGCTTTGAGTCGTCTTGGGTATGTCTGAATCAGCTTTGAGTCGTCTTGGGTATGTCTGAATCAGCTTTGAGTCGTCTTGGGTATGTCTGAATCAGCTTTGAGTCGTCTTGGGTATGTCTGTATCAGCTTTGAGTCGTCTTGGGTATGTCTGTATCAGCTTTGAGTCGTCTTGGGTATGTCTGAATCAGCTTTGAGTCGTCTTGGGTATGTCTGAATCAGCTTTGAGTCGTCTTGAGTATGTCTGAATCAGCTTTGAGTCGTCTTGGGTATGTCTGAATCAGCTTTGAGTCGTCTTGGGTATGTCTGTATCAGCTTTGAGTCGTCTTGGGTATGTCTGAATCAGCTTTGAGTCGTCTTGGGTTTGTCTGAATCAGCTTTGAGTCGTCTTGGGTATGTCTGAATCAGCTTTGAGTCGTCTTGGGTATGTCTGTATCAGCTTTGAGTCGTCTTGGGTATGTCTGTATCAGCTTTGAGTCGTCTTGGGTATGTCTGAATCAGCTTTGAGTCGTCTTGGGTATGTCTGTATCAGCTTTGAGTCGTCTTGGGTACGTCTGTTTCAGCTTTGAGTCGTCTTGGGTATGTCTGTATCAGCTTTGAGTCGTCTTGGGTATGTCTGAATCAACTTTGAGTCGTCTTGGGTATGTCTGTATCAGCTTTGAGTCGTCTTGGGTATGTCTGAATCAACTTTGAGTTGTCTTGGTTATGTCTGAATCAGCTTTGCATATCTGGATTTGGGGATTTTCTCCCATTTTTCCTTGAAGATTTTCTCAAACTCTGTTAAGTTAGATGAGGAGTGGCAGTGAACAGCAATCTTCAAGTCTTTTTTCAATGGGATTCGAAGTCTGGGCTGTGGCTGGACCACTCAAGACTTTCACATTCTTGTTTTAAAGCCATTTCAGCTTTGCTTTGGCTGTAAGCTTGGTGTCATTGTCCTGTTGGAACGTAAATCTTCGCCCCAGTCTAAGGTCATTTGCACTCTGAAGCAGGTTCTCATCAAGGATTTGCCTGTATTTGTCTCCATTCATTGTTCCCTCTCTACTTACCAGTCTCCCAGCCCCTGCCGCTGAAAAGCATCCCCCATAGCATGATGCTGCCACCACCGTACTTCACGGTAGGGATGGTGTTCGATAGGTGATGAGCTGTGCCCAGTTTTCTCCAGACATATCACTTTGCATTCAGGACAAAGTGTTCAGAATCTTTTGACTGATGCTCTGAGTCTTTTACGTGCCTTTTAACAAACTACAGGCATGCTGTCATGTCCCCTTTTCTCAGGAGTGGCTTCCGTCTGGGCATTCTCCCATAAATCCCAGATTGGTGAAGTGCTGTAGAGACTGTTGTCCTTCTAGCAGGTTCTCCCATCTCAGCCAAGGAACTCTGTTGTTCTGTCATAGTGGTCATTGGGTTCTTGGTCACCTCCCTGACTAAGGTCCCCCTTGGCCGGTTGCTCAGTCTGGTCAGACGGCCAGCTCTAGGCAGAGTTGGGGTAGTTCCATATTTGTTCAATTTCCCAATGATGGAGACCACCGTGCTCTTGGAAACTTTCAACACTCTAGAAATGGTTTAATACCCTTCCCCAGATATATGCCTCGTCACTGTAATGCCCGGGGTGTAGTGGAGGAAGGAGTCAGACGCAGGAGACAGCGAGTTCAGAGTAGCGTAACTTTAATCACCAACAGAGGTGAACACGACGCCACTAAAACCAAATGCCCCAACACACAAGGGGAACTAATTAGTTCCGAAAATATAACGAACCGTGACATACAAGCATGTACAAACAGTACACAAAACAATCCCGTACACCCAACAGACGGGCCTGCTGGGTAATAAAGCCACACTAATCAACCTAACTACAAGCAGGTGTAACCAATAAACAAACAAGGAGGAGGAGGAAAAAATCAGTGGCAGCTAGTAGGCCGGTGACGACGACCGCCGAGTGCCACCCGAACAGGAAGGGGAGCCACCTTCGGTAGGAGTCGTGACAGTCACAATCTCAGAGATCTACGGACAGGTCTTTGGACTTCATGGTATAGTTCCTGTCAACTGTGGGACTTTTTATATACTGTAGACAGGTGTGTTTCTTTTCTAACAATTGAATTGGCCACAGGTGGACTTTGATCATCTCAAAGATGATCAAAGGAAATTGGATGCACCTGAGCTCAGTTCAGATTGTCATGGGGAGGAACCGAATATCTGGTCACATGGGGGTGTGAACACTTACGTAAATTAGATATTGCTGTATTTCCTTTTAAATATGAATAAAACATTTCTAGAAACATGTCTTGACGTTGTCGCTATGGGGTATTGTTTGTAGACGGGGGAGATTTTGTATTTATTTTGAATCCAGGTTGTAACACAATAAAATGTGAAATAAATGAAGCGGTATGAATACTTTCTGAAGGCGCTGTAAATAACCTCTGATATTAGGGTCACGTACATCCAGA
This sequence comes from Salvelinus fontinalis, assembly GCF_029448725.1. NCBI lineage: Eukaryota > Metazoa > Chordata > Actinopteri > Salmoniformes > Salmonidae > Salvelinus > Salvelinus fontinalis. Next base: position 34,281,050 of record NC_074689.1, read on the forward strand.
AAACACGAGTTTTGATCTGTGTCATCTGTCAAAGGCATTTCCAGGCCAGTGATCTGTTTAGGGCCCCTAACCTAAGGAACTAACCTTCAGAAATGCCTCCAAAATATCCAGAGAAATTGCAGAGAGCCACGTAAAAATAACAGAAATACTCATCATAAACTTTGATGAAAGATACATGTTTTACATAGAATTAAAGATACACTTGTTCTTAATGCAAAACACAATATTCAATCATCTGAAAACAGCGTTCAGCCACAAAAGCAAGCCATACGGTTACCCGCCCAAATTGTGCAGTCAACAAAACTCATAAAAAGCATTATAAATATTCACTTTCCTTTGCTGAAACAAACAAGCTAAGTCCCAGTACAGAGACAAAATAGAGTCGCAATTCAACAGCTCAGACACAAGAGATATGTGGCAGGGTCTACAGTCAATCACGGCTTACAAAAAGAAAACCAGCCCCGTCGCGGACCAGGATGTCTTGCTCCCAGACAGACTAAATAACTTTTTTGCTCGCTTTGAGGACAATACAGTGCCACTGACAAGGCCCGCTACCAAAACCTGCGGGCTCTCCTTCACTGCAGCCGACGTGAGTAAAACATTTAAACGTGTTAACCCTCGCAAGGCTGCAGGCCCAGACGGCATTCCCAGCCGCGTCCTCAGAGCATGCGCAGACCAGCTGGCTGGTGTGTTTACGGACATATTCAATCAATCCTTATCCAAGTCTGCTGATCCCACATGCTTCAAGAGGGCAACCATTGTTCCTGTTCCCAAGAAAGTTAAGGTAACTGAGCTAAACGACTACCGCCCCGTAGCACTCACTTCCGTCATCATGAAGTGCTTTGAGAGACTAGTCAAGGACCATATCACCTCCACCCTACCGGACACCCTAGACCCACTCCAATTTGCTTACCGACCCAATAGGTCCACAGACGACGCAATCGCAACCACACTGCACACTGCCCTAACCCATCTGGACAAGAGGAATACCTATGTGAGAATGCTGTTCATCAACTACAGCTCGGCATTTAACACCATAGTCCCGTCCAAACTCGTCATCAAGCTCGAGACCCTGGGTCTCGACCCCGCCCTGTGCAACTGGGTCCTAGGCTTCCTGACGGGCCGTCCCCAGGTGGTGAGGGTAGGTAACAACATCTCCACCCCGCTGATCCTCAACACTGGGGCCCCACAAGGGTGCGTTCTGAGCCCTCTCCTGTACTCCCTGTTCACCCACGACTGCGTGGCCATGCACGCCTCCAACTCAATCATCAAGTTTGCGGATGACACTACAGTGATAGGCTTGATTACCAACAACGACGAGACGGCCTACAGGGAGGAGGTGAGGGCCCTTGGAGTGTGGTGTCAGGAAAATAACCTCACACTCAACGTCAACAAAACAAAGGAGATGATTGTGGACTTCAGGAAACAGCAGAGGGAGCACCCCCCTATCCACATCGACGGGTCAGTAGTGGAGAAGGTGGAAAGTTTTAAGTTCCTAGGTGTACACATCACGGACAAACTGAATTGGTCCACCCACACAGACAGCGTTGTGAAGAAGGCGCAGCAGCGCCTCTTCAACCTCAGGAGGCTGAAGAAATTCGGCTTGTCACCAAAAGCACTCACAAACTTCTACAGATGCACAATCGAGAGCATCCTGTCGGGCTCTATCACCGCCTGGTACGGCAACTGCTCCGCCCACAACCGTAAGGCTCTCCAGAGGGTAGTGAGGTCGGCAGAACGCATCACCCGGGGCAAACTACCTGCCCTCCAGGACACCTACACCACCCGATGTCACAGGAAGGCCATAAAGATCATCAAGGACAACAACCCCCCAAGCCACTGCCTGTTCACCCCGCTATCATCCAGAAGGCGAGGTCAGTACAGGTGCATTAAAGCAGGGACCGAGAGACTGAAAAACAGCTTTTATCTCAAGGCCATCAGACTGTTAAACAGCCACCACTAACATTTAGCGGCCGCTGCCAACATACTGACTCAACTCCAGTCACTTTAATAATGGGAATTGATGGAAATTATGTAAAAATGTACCACTAGCCACTTTAAACAATGCCACTTAATATAATGTTTACATACCCTACATTACTCATCTCATATGTATATGTATATACTGTACTCTATATCATCTACTGCATCTTGCCATCTTTTTGTAATACATGTATCACTAGCCACTTTAAACTATGCCACTTTATGTTTACATACCCTACATTACTCATCTCATATGTATAGACTGTACTCTATACCATCTACTGCATCTTGCCTATGCCGTTCTGTACCATCACTCATTCATATATCTTTATGTACATATTCTTTATCCCTTTACACTTGTGTGTATAAGGTAGTAGTTGTGGAATTGTTAGGTTAGATTACTTGTTGGTTATTACTGCATTGTCGGAACTAGAAGCACAAGCATTTCGCTACACTCGCATTAACATCTGCTAACCATGTGTAGGTGACAAATAAAATTTGATTTGATTTGAAGTTCAGGAGTAAAAATGTGCTTAACAAGTCATATAAGTAGCATGGACTCACTCTGTGTGGATGGACTCACTCTGTGTGGATGGACTCACTCTGTGTGGATGGACTCACTCTGTGTGGATGGACTCACTCTGTGTGGATGGACTCACTCTGTGTGGATGGACTCACTCTGTGTGGATGGACTCACTCTGTGTGGATGGACTCACTCTGTGTGAATGGACTCACTCTGTGTGGATGGACTCACTCTGTGTGGATGGACTCACTCTGTGTGGATGGACTCACTCTGTGTGGATGGACTCACTCTGTGTGGATGGACTCACTCTGTGTGGATGGACTCACTCTGTGTGGATGGACTCACTCTGTGTGGATGGACTCACTCTGTGTGCAATAATAGTGTTTAACATGATTTTTTGAAGGACTACCTCATCTCTGTACCCCACACATACAGTTATCTGTAAGGTCCTCCAGTCAAGCAGTGAAACACAGATTCAGCCACAAACACCAGGGAGGTTTCTCCAATGCCTCGCAAAGAAGGGCACCTATTGGTAGATGGGTAAAAAAAGAAGAAAAGCAGACATTAAATATCTTTTTGAGCACATTGAGGTGAAGTGATTAATTACACTTTGTGTATCCATACATCCAGTCACATCAAAGACACAGGTGTTCTTCCTAAACCATTTGTTGCAGAGGAAGGACACCGCTCAGGAAGGAAGGTCACCGCTTTTCACCATGAGAACAATGGTGACTTTAAAACAGTCCCAAAGTTCAACCCTGGTTCAGTCTGCTGTCTATCAGACACTGGGAGATGAATTCACCTTTTCAGCAGGACAATAACCTAAAACACAAGGCCAAATCTACACTGGAGTTGCTTACCAAGAAGACAGTGAATGTTTCTGAGTGGCCGAGTTACAGTTTTGACTTAAATCTACTAGAAAATTCCATGGCAAGACCTGAAAGTGGTTGTCTAGCAAAGATCAGCAACCAATTTGACAGAGCTTGTAGATTATGTGGCACAATCCAGGTGTGGAAAGTTCTGAGAGACTTACCCAGAATGACTCACAACTGTAATCGTTGCCAAAGGTGCTTCTACAAAGTATTGACACAGGGCTGTGAATATCTACAAACAGGTTTTCCACTTTATCATGATAAAGTTATGCTAGTATTGTGTGGAGATGGGAGAGATTTAAAATAAAATCTTTTTTGAATTCAGGCTGTAAACCAGTCAAGTCAAGGGGTATGAATACTTTCAGAAGGCACTATATCTAATATCTCTTTATTTGATAGTTTTATCAGTAGAAAGTTGTGATTGTGACAGATCAGAAATACCTTATTTACATAAGTATTCAGACCCTTTGCTATGAGACTCAGAATTGAGCTCAGGTGCATCCTGTTTCCATTGATCATCCTTGAGATGTTTCTACAACTTGATTGGCGTCCGCCTGTGGTAAATTCAATTGATTGGACATGATTTAGAAAGGCACACACCTGTCTATATAAGGTCCCACAGTTGACAGTGCATGTCAGAGCCAAAAAACAAGCCAAGAGGTCAAAGGAATTGTACATAGAGTTCGACGACAAGATTGTGTTGAGGCACAGATCTGGAGAAGGGTGCCAAAACATTTCTGCAGCATTGAAGGTCCCCAAGAACACAGTGGCCTCCATCATTCTTTAATGGAAGAAGTTTGGAACCACCAAGACTCTTGCTGGAGCTGGCAGCCCTGCCAAACTGAGCAATCAAGGTGGCAGGTAGTCTAGTGGTTAGATCGTTGGGCCAGTAACCGAAAAAAAAGTTTGCTAGATTGAATCCCCGAGCTGAGAAGGTAAAAATATGTTGTTCTGCCCCTGAACAAGGCAGTTAACCCACTGTTCCTAGGCCGTCATTGTAAATAAGAATTTGTTCTTAACTGACTTGCCAAGTAAAATAAAATAAATTTAAAAATACAATTGGTGGAGAAGGACCAAGAACCAGAGTTCCTCTGTGGAGATGAGAGAACCTTCCAGAAGGACAACCATCTCTGCCGCAGTCCACCAATCAGGCCTTTATGGTAGAGTGGCCAGATGGAAGCCACTCCTCAGTAAAAGGCACATAACAGCCTGCTTGGAGTTTGTTGAAAGGCACCTAAAGGACTCTCTGACCATGAGAAACAAGATTATCTGGTCTGATTAAACCAAGATTGAGTTCTTTGGCCTGAATGCCAAGCCTCACATCTGGAGGAAACCTGGCACCATCCCTACGGTGAAGCATAGTGGTGGCAGCCTCATCCTGTGGGGATGTTTGACAGCGGAAGGGACTGGGAGACTAGTCAGGATCGAGGGAAAGATGAACGGAGCAATGTACAGAGAGATCCTTGAAAAACTGCTCCAGAGCGCTCAGGACCTCAGACTGGGGCGAAGATTCACCTTCCAACAGGACAATGACCCTAAGCACACAGCCAAGACAATGCAGGAATGGCTTTGGGACAAGTTTCTGAATGTCATAGAGTGGCCCAGCCAGAGCCCGGACTTGAACCCGATCTAATATCTCTGGAGAGACCTGAAAATAGCTGTGCAGTGACGCTCCCCATCCAACCTGACAGAGCTTGAGAGGATCTGAAGAAAATAATAAAAGAAACTCTCCAAATACAGGTGTGCCAAGCTTGTAGCATCATACCCCAGAAGACTTGAAGCTGTAATCGCCAAAAACTGCCAAAGGTGTTTCAACAAAGTACTGAGTAAAGGGTCTGAATACTTATGTAAATGTTATATTTAAGTTTTTATTTATTTTTTAATTATTTTTTAAATGTCTAAAAACCTGTTTTTGCTTTGTCGTTATGGGGTATTGTGTGTAGATTGATGGGGAAAAAAAACATTTTAATCCATTTTAGAATAAGGCTGTAACATAACAATGTGGAAAAGGCTAAGGGGTCTGAATACTTTCCAAATGCACTATGTATGTATATAAATATAAATGCAACATGTAAAGTGTTGGTCCCATGTTTCATGAGATGAAATAAAAGATCCCAGAAATGTTTTATACGCACGAAAAGCTTAATTATCAAAAAATGTGCACCAAATGTGTTTACATCCCTGTTAGTGAGCATTTCTCCTTTGCCAAGATAATCCATCCACCTGACAGGTGTTGTATATCAAGAAGCTGATTAAACATCATGATCATTACACAGGTGCACCTTGTGCTGGGGACAATAAAAAGCCACTCTAAAATGTGCCGTTTTGTCACACACAACGCCACAGATGTCTCAAGTTTTGATGGAGCGTGCAATTGGCATGCTGACTGCAGGAATGTCCAACAGAGCTGTTGTCAGATAATTTGATGTTAATTGCTCTACCATAAGCCACCTCCAACGTCATTTTAGAGAATTTGGCAGTATTTCCAACCGGCCTCACAACCGCAGACTAAGTTTAACCATGCCAGCTCAGGACCTCCACATCCGGCTTCTTCAACTGTGGTATCGTCTGAGGAGGGACCGGGGGGGTTGTAATATTGTCCGAAACACTGCAGTTGTTGAGTGTGTTACCGGTGCAATGGTGCACATCTGAGAGCTAGCGCTTTGTTTGGTGTGTGTATTTTGTTTTAAGCGTGTGTGTGTGTGTGTGTGTGTGTGTGTGTGTGTGTGTGTGTGTGTGTGTGTGTGTGTGTGTGTGTGTGTGTGTGTGTGTGTGTGTGTGTTGTGACGTGTGATTCAGCCTGCAGTTGTTGAGTGTGTTACCGGCGCAATGTTGTATCTCTACAGGCTGCAGGGGGACAGTCTGTCAGATGCCAGTAGACCAGCAGAGGAGCACCATGGTCCCCCCCAGCGTGGACCACAGCATGTCCCCACTCACGAACCCCCCAATCCCCTTCACCTCTTCCCAGAACATACTGCCGTGAACATGCCAGATGGACATGGACTCCCCCATCGCCTACAAGCTGTGCCTGTCTCCTGTGAGTAAAACAATTCACATATCCTGAAAAAAGTGTCACTTTGTAGCCACTGAACTCAGATAGCATACGTACACTATATCACATCCTGATAGAATGTCACCTTGTAGCTAGTGAACTCAGATAGCATACGTACACTATATCACATCCTGATAGAATGTCACCTTGTAGCTAGTGAACTCAGATAGCATACGTACACTATATCACATCCTGATAGAATGTCACCTTGTAGCTAGTGAACTCAGATAGCATATGTAAACTATATCGAGTGCCAGGTGAGGTGTATATTGACTGTGTATCTCCTCCTGCACTGTTGAGGTCCAGTGTGGCCCCATGTAGCTCAGGTCGTAGACCATGGCACTTGCAACACCAGGGTTGTGGGTTTGATTCCCGGGGGGGGGGGGGACCAGTATGAACATCTATTCACTCACTACTGTCTGGATAAGTGAGTCTGCTGAATGACAAATGTATTGTGTTCCGTTGCTCTTCCTCTATTCTGTGTGTGGTTGTCGTTTGGAGTTGAAGGTATGGACAAGGCCCTGGTACGAGATCAGGAATGTGAATCTGCATCCCAGATGTTTGTCCAAGTAAGTGTCTGCTCTCGTTTCATCTCCGTCTGTTCTTACCACTATCCATCACCAAGCAATCCAGCTCACTTTACTTACAATTGCCCCCTCTCGCCCTGATGCCTCCTCCCCTCTCTCCCCCTGATGCCTCCTCCCCTCTCTCCCCCTGATGCCTCCTCCCCCCTCTCCCCCTGATGCCTCCTCCCCCCTCTCCCCCTGATGCCTCCTCCCCCCTCTCCCCCTGATGCCTCCTCCCCTCTCTCCCCCTGATGCCTCCTCCCCTCTCTCCCCCTGATGCCTCCTCCCCTCTCTCCCCCTGATGCCTCCTCCCCCCTCTCCCCCTGATGCCTCCTCCCCCCTCTCCCCCTGATGCCTCCTCCCCCCTCTCCCCCTGATGCCTCCTCCCCCCTCTCCCCCTGATTCCTCCTCCCCTCTCTCCCCCTGATGCCTCCTCCCCTCTCTCGCCCTGATGCCTCCTCCCCTCTCTCGCCCTGATGCCTCCTCCCCTCTCCCTTGATTCCCCTTCTCCCCCGATGCCACCCCCTCTCCCCCTGATGCCTCCTCCCCTCTCTTGCCCGATGCCTCCTCCTCCCTTCTCCCCTCTCTTCGCCTCCTCCCCTCTCTCCCCTGATGCCTCCTCCCATGACAGTCATGGTGCTGCATTGATGTAGCTAGCTACATGCTAACTCTAACCCCTAAAAGACATGGTGCTGCATTGATGTAGCTAGCTATATGCTAACTCTAACCCCTAAAAGACATGGTGCTGCATTGATGTAGCTAGCTACATGCTAACTCTAACCCATGACAGTCATGGTTCTGCATTGATGTAGCTAGCTATAGGCTAACTCTAACCCCTAAAAGACATGGTTCTGCATTGATGTAGCTAGCTATAGGCTAACTCTAACCCATAACAGTCATGGTTCTGCATTGATGTAACTAGCTATAGGCTAACTCTAACCCCTAAAAGACATGGTGCTGCATTGATGTAACTAGCTATAGGCTAACTCTAACCCCTAAAAGACATGGTGCTGCATTGATGTAACTAGCTATAGGCTAACTCTAACCCCTAAAAGACATGGTGCTGCATTGATGTAGCTAGCTATATGCTAACTCTAACCCATGACAGTCATGGTTCTGCATTGATGTAGCTAGCTATAGGCTAACTCTAACCCGTAAAAAACATGGTGCTGCATTGATGTAGCTAGCTAATGCTAACTCTAACCCATGACAGTCATGGTTCTGCATTGATGTAGCTAGCTACATGCTAACTCTAACCCATAACAGTCATGGTGCTGCATTGATGTAGCTAGCTACATGCTAACTCTAACCCATAACAGTCATGGTGCTGCATTGATGTAGCTAGCTACATGCTAACTCTAACCCATGACAGTCATGGTTCTGCATTGATGTAGCTAGCTACATGCTAACTCTAACCCATAACAGTCATGGTGCTGCATTGATGTAGCTAGCTATAGGCTAACTCTAACCCATGACAGTCATGGTGCTGCATTGATGTAGCTAGCTATATGCTAACTCTAACCCATGACAGTCATGGTTCTGCATTGATGTAGCTAGCTATAGGCTAACTCTAACCCCTAAAAGACATGGTGCTGCATTGATGTAGCTAGCTAATGCTAACTCTAACCCATGACAGTCATGGTTCTGCATTGATGTAGCTAGCTACATGCTAACTCTAACCCATAACAGTCATGGTGCTGCATTGATGTAGCTAGCCATAGGCTAACTCTACCCCCTAAAAGACATGGTGCTGCATTGATGTAACTAGCTATAGGCTAACTCTAACCCATGACAGTCATGGTTCTGCATTGATGTAGCTAGCTACATGCTAACTCTAACCCATGACAGTCATGGTTCTGCATTGATGTAGCTAGCTATATGCTAACTCTAACCCATGACAGTCATGGTTCTGCATTGATGTAGCTAGCTATATGCTAACTCTAACCCATGACAGTCATGGTTCTGCATTGATGTAGCTAGCTATATGCTAACTCTAACCCATGACAGTCATGGTTCTGCATTGATGTAGCTAGCTATAGTCTATGGTGCTGCGTTCGCGGCGGTACAGACACTCACATGCTGTTAATAAAGCAGTCTGTTTATGTAGACGGCGATACCTTGATGCTTAATTATCAACAAGTGTTTGAGCGGAACAAATGTTTGATCCTGCTGCTATGCTTCGCGGGGCGTGTGTGTGTGTGTGTGTGTGTGTGTGTGTGTGTGTGTGTGTGTGTGTGTGTGTGTGTGTGTGTGTGTGTGTGTGTGTGTGTGTGTGTGTGTGTGTGTGTGTGTGTGTGTGTGTGTGTGTGTGTGTGTGTGTGTGTGTGTGTGTGTGTGTGTATATATATACCAGATGGACAGAGGCTCCAGACTAACTGTTAGCAGGACTGGTGTAAGACAATATTCAATCAAAAGCTGTAACTGGCTGGACGTTCATGGGGATAAACGGCTTTCTCTCAATGGTTCAAGAAAGGATATCTGATATGCAAACATATTCCTATATATGATATTCCTATATCATGACATGATATGGGAAACAACATGACATGATATAGGAAACAACATGATATAGGACACAACATGACATGATATAGGAAACAACATGACATAGGAAACAACATGATATAGGAAACAACATGACATAGGAAACAACATGATATAGGAAACAACATGATATAGGAAACAACACGACATGATATAGGAAACAACATGACATGATATAGGAAACAACATGATATAGGAAACAACATGACATGATATAGGAAACAACATGATATAGGAAACAACATGACATAGGAAACAACATGATATAGGAAACAACACGACATGATATAGGAAACAACATGACATGTTATAGGAAACAACATGATATAGGAAACAACATGACATAGGAAACAACATGATATAGGAAACAACACGACATGATATAGGAAACAACATGACATGTTATAGGAAACAACATGACATGTTATAGGAAACAACATGACATGATATAGGAAACAACATGACATGATATAGGATGCAACATAATATGATACAGGAAACAACATGACATGATATAGGAATCAACATGATATAGGCAACAACATGACATGATATAGGAAACAACATGATATGATATAGGAAACAACATGATATAGGAAACAACATGACATAGGAAACAACATGACATGATATAGGAAACAACATGACATGATATAGGAAACAACATGACATGATATAGGAAACAACATGACATGATATAGGAAACAACATGATATAGGAAACAACACAACATGATATAAGAAACATGACATGATATAGGAATCAACATGACATGATATAGGAATCAACATGACATAGGAAACAACACAACATGATATAAGAAACATGACATGATATAGGAAACATGACATAGGAAACAACATGACATGATATAGGAAACAACATGATATAGGAAACAACATGACATGATATAGGAAACAACATGACATAGGAAACAACATGACATGATATAGGAAACAACACGACATGATATAGGAAACAGCATGATATAGGAAACAACACGATATATGAAACAACATGACATGATATAGGAAACAACATGATATAGGAAACAACATGACATGTTATAGGAAACAACATGACATAGGAAACAACATGATATAGGAAACAACATGACATAGGAAACAACATGATATAGGAAACAACATGATATAGGAAACAACATGACATAGGAAACAACATGATATAGGAAACAACATGATATAGGAAACAACATGACATAGGAAACAACATGATATAGGAAACAACATGATATAGGAAACAACATGATATAGGAAACAACATGACATGATATAGGAAACAACATGATATAGGAAACAACATGACATGTTATAGGAAACAACATGACATAGGAAACAACATGATATAGGAAACAACATGACATAGGAAACAACATGATATAGGAAACAACATGATATAGGAAACAACATGACATAGGAAACAACATGATATAGGAAACAACATGATATAGGAAACAACATGATATAGGAAACAACATGATATAGGAAACAACATGATATAGGAAACAACATGATATAGGAAACAACATGACATAGGAAACAACATGATATAGGAAACAACATGACATAGGAAACAACATGATATAGGAAACAACATGACATAGGAAACAACATGATATAGGAAACAACATGATATAGGAAACAACATGATATAGGAAACAACATGACATAGGAAACAACATGATATAGGCAACAACATGACATGATATAGGAAGCAACATGACATGATATAGGAAACAACATGACATGTTATAGGAAACAACATGACATGATATAGGAAACAACATGACATGATATAGGAAACAACATGACATGATATAGGAAACAACATGACATGATATAAGAAACAACATGACATGATATAGGAAACAACATGATATAGGAAACAACATGATATAGGAAACAACATGATATAGGAAACAACATGATATAGGAAACAACATGATATAGGAAACAACATGACATGATATAGGAAACAACATGATATAGGAAACAACATGACATGATATAGGAAACAACATGATATAGGAAACAACATGATATAGGAAACAACATGATATAGGAAACAACATGATATAGGAAACAACATGACATGATATAGGAAACAACATGATATAGGAAACAACATGATATAGGAAACAACATGATATAGGAAACAACATGATATAGGAAACAACATGACATGATATAGGAAACAACATGATATAGGAAACAACATGATATAGGAAACAACATGATATAGGAAACAACATGATATAGGCAACAACCTGCCATGATATAGGAAACAACATGATATAGGAAACAACATGATATAGGAAACAACATGATATAGGCAACAACATGCCATGCTAAAAATGAGTTCTGTTGAGTTACTTCTTGCGACAAACAATGATTGAAATCATACTGTGTCCCAGTGCTCACTCTGTCTGTCTATCTCCAACTCACTGCCTTTCCTACTTTTACATTTTTATTGTCACATGCAGAGTGAAATGCTTCACTTTCTAGCCCTACCCAATAGAAAAGTATTCAATATCAATATAGTATAACTAATAAAAAGACACAAGAAACAAGAAAGGAAATTATTATACTTAAAAAACAAGGTTCATGAAATCAATAATTTGCTAGTAACAGATGACATTCATATTCTGACTGTCTCTGAAACTCACTTAGATAATACCTTTGATGATACAGTGGTAGTAATACATGGTTATAACATCTACAGAAAAGACAGCAATGCCAAAGGTGGAGGTGTGGCTGTTTATATTCAGACTCCTGTCATTCCTGTCATGTTAAATACTGTTAAAAAATACTGTTCAAGTAATATGGCTACATTGTATGGTTGAGAGGGACGAGGCAAAAGGAATGCAAATAAGTCTGGCTGCACAACCGATTGGCAAACGTACTGCAAAATGAGAAATAATGTGACTGAACTGAATAAAAAGATGAAGAAACTACACTATGAAACAAAGATAAATGACATAAAGAATGATGGTAAAAAACTATGGACCACCTTCAACTACATTCTGGCCAAAAAGGCAAACTCAGCTCCATCATTCATTGAATCAGATGACTCATTCATTACAAAACCCACTGATATTGCCAACTACTTTAATTATGTTTTCATTGGCAAGATTAGCAAACGTAGGCATGACATGCCAGCAACAAACGCTGACACTACACATCCAAGTATATCGGACCAAATTATGAAAGGCAAGCATTGTACTTTTGAATTCTGTAAAGTCAGTGTGGAAGAGGTGAAAATATGTATTGTTGTCTATCAACAATGACAAGCCACCAGGGTCTGACAATCTAGTCTGACGATATTGCCATTCCTATTTGCCACATCTTCAATTTAAGCCTACTAGAAAGTATGTGCCCTCAGGCCTGGAGGGAAGCAAAATTCATTCCGCTACCTAAGAATAGTAAAGCCCCCTTTACTGGCTCAAATAGCCGACCAATCAGCGTGTTACCAACCCCTAGTAAACTTTTGGAAAAAATTGTGTTTGACCAGATACAATACTATTTTACAAATTGACAACAAACTTTCAGCATGCTTATAGAGAAGGACATTCAACAAGCACAGCATTTACACAACAACATATCCCCAGTCGATCAAATATTGTTTTGTTTACTATTCTTGTGGTCCTCACAAGTATAGTTAAACACATCCCTACACTCACGCTTCTCTGACAGCTTCTCTAGGTGATAATTGCTTCATAAAAGCCAGATATGTTCCTAAAGCAAGAGCCAGAGTAATTTACCAATCATTTCTGCTCATTTTCCGTCATAAGTTTTAAATTGTTACATTCGTTTTTAATCAAACCTAGATCCTATAGCCCTCATGACTGGGTGATACCATCATAAAGTCACTGGGGAGGACATTTTGTAAAAAAAAAAAAGTAATAAGAATTAGATAATTAGTGTGATGCTGTTTTTATGTCTCTATCTTTTTGATTTGATATTTAGAAGAAGAAAAAAAATATATATTTTATTTGTTCCTTATTTTGATTTTTGATTTTTTTTAACTTGTATTTTTATCAGGGAGTCACATTGAGATTAAAATCTATTTTACAAGAGATCCCTGTACACATTACAGTGAAAACAGAACATTACAACAACATGTACGTGTGTATAAAACAATAAAAGTCAGCACAATAAAAAATAAAAATAAAATAACATTTCAGGGCATGAGCGTGATGCTTCAGAGTTTATTTGTGTTTCCAGGGGTCATTGAGAAGGAGGTCAACTGGTACTGACCTTCTCTCCATTCTATCAATGGAGCTCTAACATGCTCTATGGTCTGATTTTATACACATGGTTATCAGCAGACCCAATCTCACTGTTTTAAACTCCAGGGACATGTCCAGCTCTAGCATGCTCTATGGTCTGATATTATACACATGGTTATCAGCAGACCCAATCTCACTGTTTTAAACTCCAGGGACATGTCCAGCTCTAGCATGCTCTATGGTCTGATATTATACACATGGTTATCAGAAGACCCAATCTCACTGTTTTAAACTCCATGTCCCCAATGGCACTCATTCCCTACATAGGGCAGCACATTTAATCAGAGCCCTACGGACCTTGGACAAAATAAGTGCACTATAGGAAATAGGGTGCAATTCGGTAACCCAATAGCTGCTTTATTCCCATACAAAGGGATGTCTCTTTAGTATTTCCAAACTTTACGTATCATTGGTTTGTATGCTTCACACTCAGAGTTATCATCCTAATACAACAAAATGAAGGATCTATCGTGGAGGAGCTATCCTGAAGGATCTATCCTGAAGGATCTATGCTGAAGGATCTATCCTGAAGGATCTATGCTGAAGGATCTATGCTGAAGGATCTATGCTGAAGGATCTATCCTGAAGGATCTATCCTGAAGGATCTATGCTGAAGGATCTATGATGAATGATCTATGCTAAAGGATCTATCCTGAAGGACTGTCTGCAGACCACAGGTTGTAGCACTGTATTTTGCCCATTTTGGGGGTCAAACTACCGGTCTTCTTGTGTCTTCCTAAGGCCTACTGTACAGATGACCTTAGCTGCGGTCTAAGGCATGATACATATCTCAAGTGTCATCCCTCTCTTCCAGTATCTCTTATTTCTCTCAACACCCAGTAGGGCCTGAAGCTGACTGTGTCACCTCTGTTGCTGCTGATACCCACCATGACAGAACAACAGAGTGTCTATGTCACCAACGTCGTAACGTGAAAGAGAGGAGGACCAAGGCACAGCGTGATAACAATACATTCTTTAATAATGAAGACGAAAACAAAACGAACACTATACAAACTAATCAAAAACAACAGACGACCGTGAAGCTATACAAACAATAAGTGCAGACACCGGCATCTTACACATAGACAATTACCCACAACCTACCTAATGACTATGGCTGCCTAAATATGGCTCCCAATCAGAGACAACGATAGACAGCTGTCTCTAATTGAGAACCAATCTAGGCAACCATAGACTTACATAAACACCTACAATGAACACAACCCCATGAACTCTACAAACACCCCCTCGACACTACAAACACCCTCGACTAGACACAAACACACAAACATCCCCCATGTCACACCCTGACCTAACTAAAATAATAAAAAACAAAGATAACTAAGGCCAGGGCGTGACAGTCTAGGCCCAGTTATGGACCTGTGCTTCCTCTTTGTCCGATCTCCCTTTCCAGCCCTATATCTCCATCCCTCTCTCCCTCTCAGCACAGACTATCCCAACCAGACCAGACCAGCATTACATGCAAAGCCACCATCAGCGGGGTGTGATAACTAATGCCTTCTTTAAATGTCCGGGGTTTTCATTTGTAAAGCCTCAGTCTGAACAAACAATAGCAAATGACTCACCTTCAATGGACCTGAGAAACAAAGTGTTATGAGAGCTGGGAGAGAGAACTGGGAGAGAGGGAGAGAGTTCAGAGAGAGGGAGAGAGTTCAGAGAGAGGGAGAGAGTTCAGAGAGAGGGAGAGAGAGAGAGAGGGGGAGAGAGAGAGAGAGCTAGGAGAGAGGGAGAGTGTGGGAGAGAGCTGGGAGAGTGTGGGAGAGAGGGAGAGAGAGAGGGAGAGAGAGAGGGAGAGAGAGAGAGGGAGAGAGAGAGAGGGAGAGAGAGAGACCTAGGAGAGGGGGAGAGCTAGGAGAGGGGGAGAGCTAGGAGAGAGGGAGAGTGTGCGGGAGAGAGCTGGGGGAGAGAGAGGGAGAGAGCTGGGGGAGAGAGAGGGAGAGAGCTGGGAGAGAGCTAGGAGAGAGATATGAGAGAGAGAGAGAGCTGGGAGAGAAAGGGAGAGAGCTGGGAGAGAGGGGGGGAGAGGGAGAGAGTTGGGAGAGCTGGGGAGAGAGGGAGAAAGAGAGAGAGAGCGGGAGAAAGCTGGGAGAGAGGGGGAGAGGGAGATAAGGGGAGAGAGAGGGAGAGAGCTGGGAGAGCTGGGAGAGGGAGGGAGAGAGAGAGGGAGAGAGCTGGGAGAGAGCTGGGAGAGAGAGAAAGGGAGAGAGCTGGGAGAGAGAGAAAGGGAGAGAGCTGGGAGAGAGGGGGAGAGGGAGAGAGAGGGAGGGAGAGAGCTGGGAAAGGGAGGGAGAGAGAGAGAGGGAGAGAGCTGGGAAAGGGAGGGGGAGAGAGAGGGAGAGAGCTGGGAGAGCTGGGAGAGAGCTATGAGAGAGAGAGAAAGGGAGAGAGCTGGGGGAGAGCTGGGAGAGAGAGAGGGGGAAAGAGAGCTAGGAGAGAGCTGGGAGAGAGGGGGAGAGGGAGAGAGAGGGAGGGAGAGAGAGAGGGGGAGATAGGGAGAGCTGGGAGAGGGAGGGAGAGAGAGAGGGAGAGAGTGAGGGGGAGAAAGGGGGAGAGAGAGAGGGAGAGAGCTGAGGGAGAGAGAGGGAGAGAGCTGGGAGAGCTGGGAGACGGGGAGAGAAAGGGAGAGAAAGGGAGAGAGAGTGAGAGAGGGGGAGAGAGAGGGAGAGAGCTGGGAGAGCTGGGAGACGGGGAGAGAAAGGGAGAGAAAGGGAGAGAGAGGGAGAGAGAGAGAGGGAGAGAGCTGGGAGAGCTGGGAGACGGGGAGAGAGAGGGAGAGAGGGGGAGAGAGAGGGATCGTGTTGCTGTGGTTACAACAGCTCTGCTAAGTATAGTGCTAGTAATTCAATCTTAAGAGAAAGAGTCTGTTTGTCGGCAATTGATTCCTTGTGAATGAACTCAGAGCAGAGCACGAACCCCAGCTCGCTCTCCCGCACCGCATCGCTCTCCCGCACCGCATCGCTCTCCCGCACCGCATCGCTCTCCCGCACCGCATCGCTCTCCCGCACCGCATCGCTCTCCCGCACCGCATCGCTCTCCCGCACCGCATCGCTCTCCCGCACCGCATCGCTCTCCCGCACCGCATCGCTCTCCCGCACCGCACAACCTATTAGAAAAGAATGTCTGACTCTCTCTGAACTTTAGTGAGCGTGAGTTGTTTTTTCCCGGCTTTGAGTTTTAAATTCTCACTCTTCATGGGCCAACGTTCAATCAAATTTGCAATGAGGTTAATCTCACACAGTGAGTTTAATCCCACACAGTGAGGTTAATGCCACACAGTGCGGTTAATCCCACACAGTGAGGTTAATCCCACACAGTGAGGTTTATACCACACAGTGAGGTTAATCCCACACAGTGAGGTTAATCCCACACGGTGAGGTTAATCCCACACAGTGAGGTTAATCCCACACAGTGAGGTTAATCCCACACAGTGAGGTTTATACCACACAGTGAGGTTAATCCCACACAGTGAGGTTAATCCCACACAGCCAGGAGTAACACTGTTGAAGCTAATATTAATTACTAATTGCATGTTGGGTGTTTTCTGTGTAGTTAACATAGAAATGCTTTTATAATGCATTTTAGTTGCAAAACACACATTCGACTGTAAATAATATAACATCGGAAGTATATGTATGTCATTCAACTTTAACATCTCAATCTGTATGGTTCAGCCTGTATGGCTCAATCTGTATGGTTCAGCCTGTATGGCTCAATCTGTATGGTTCAGCCTGTATGGCTCAATCTGTATGGCTCAATCTGTATGGCTCAATCTGTATGGTTCAGCCTGTATGGCTCAATCTTTATGGTTCAGCCTGTATGGCTCAATCTGAATGGCTCAATCTGTATGGCTCAATCTGAATGGCTCAGCCTGTATGGCTCAGCCTGTATGGCTCAATCTGTATGGCTCAACCTGTATGGCTCAATCTGAATGGCTCAGCCTGTATGGCTCAGCCTGTATGGCTCAATCTGTATGGTTCAGCCTGTATGCCTCAATCTGTATGGCTCAGCCTGTATGGCTCAATCTGTATGGCTCAATCTGTATGGCTCAATCTGTATGGCTCAATCTGTATGGTTCAGCCTGTATGAATCAATCTGTATGGCTCAATCTGTATGGCTCAATCTGTATGGTTCAGCCTGTATGGCTCAATCTGTTCAGCCTGTATGGCTCAATCTGTATGGCTCAATCTGTATGGCTCAATCTGTATGGCTCAACCTGTATGGCTCAATCTGTTCAGCCTGTATGGCTCAATCTGAATGGCTCAGCCTGTATGGCTCAGCCTGTATGGCTCAATCTGTATGGCTCAATCTGTATGGCTCAACCTGTATGGCTCAATCTGAATGGCTCAGCCTGTATGGCTCAGCCTGTATGGCTCATCCTGTATGGCTCAACCTCTATGGCTCAGCCTGTATGGCTCAATCTGTATGGTTCAGCCTGTATGGCTCAATCTGTATGGCTCAATCTGAATGGCTCAATCTGAATGGCTCAGCCTGTATGGCTCAATCTGTTCAGCCTGTATGGCTCAACCTGTATGGCTCAGCCTGTATGGCTCAATCTGTATGGCTCAATCTGTATGGCTCAATCTGAATGGCTCAATCTGTTTGGCTCAATCTGTATGGCTCAATCTGTATGGCTCAGCCTGTATGGCTCAATCTGTATGGCTCAATCTGTATGGCTCAATCTGAATGGCTCAATCTGAATGGCTCAATCTGAATGGCTCAGCCTGTATGGCTCAATCTGTATGGCTCAACCTGTATGGCTCAGCCTGTATGGCTCAATCTGTATGGCTCAACCTGTATGGCTCAGCCTGTATGGCTCAATCTGAATGGCTCAATCTGTATGGTTCAGCCTGTATGGCTCAATCTGTATGGTTCAGCCTGTATGGCTCAATCTGTATGGTTCAGCCTGGATGACTGACTGGCTGACTGGCTGGATGGCTGACTGACTGACTGGATGGCTGACTGACTGACTGACTGACTGACTGGATGGCTGACTGGCTGGCTGGATGGCTGACTGACTGACTGGCTGACTGACTGACTGACTGGCTGGGTTGCTGACTGACTGACTGACTGGCTGGATTTCTGACTGGCTGGCTGACTGGCTGGATTGCTGACTGGCTGGCTGACTGGCTGGAGGGCTGACTGACTGGCTGGCTAACTGACTGAATGGCTGACTGACTGACTGGCTGACTGGCTGGAGGGCTGGCTGACTGGCTGGCTGACTGGCTGAATGGCTGACTGACCGGCTGGCTGACTGACTGACTGGCTCACTGGCTGGAAGGCTGACTGACTGGCTGGCTGACTGACTGGCTGGATTGCTGACTGGTAGGATGGCTGACTGACTGGCTGGCTGGCTGGATGGCTGACTGGCTGGATGGCTGACTGACTGACTGACTGACTGACTGGCTGGCTGACTGGATGGATGGCTGACTGGCTGGATGGATACTGACTGACTGACTGGCTGACTGACTGGCTGACTGGATGGATGGCTGACTGACTGACTGTCTGGCTGACTGGCTGACTTGATGGATGTCTGACTGGCTGACTGGCTGACTGACTGGCTGGCTGACTGACTGACTGGCTGGCTGACTGACTGGCTGACTGGCTGGCTGGCTGACTGACTGGCTGAATGGCTGACTGACCGGCTGGCTGACTGACTGACTGTCTGGCTGACTGGCTGACTGGATGGATGTCTGACTGGCTGACTGGCTGACTGACTGGCTGGCTGACTGACTGACTGACTGGCTGACTGACTGACTGGCTGACTGGCTGGCTGACTGACTGGCTGACTGGCTGGCTGGCTGACTGACTGGCTGAATGGCTGACTGACCGGCTGGCTGACTGACTGACTGGCTCACTGGCTGGAAGGCTGACTGACTGGCTGGCTGACTGACTGGCTGGATTGCTGACTGGCAGGATGGCTGACTGACTGGCTGGCTGGCTGGATGGCTGACTGGCTGGATTGCTGACTGGCTGACTGGATGGATGGCTGACTGACTGGCTGGCTAGAAGAGAGTAATTATTGATGCATTGTGGTCTGGTCGTACCGCCACAGATTTCTCCATGTTGCTGACTGGCTGGCTGACTGACTGACTGGCTGACTGACTGGCTGACTGGATGGATGGCTGACTGGCTGACTGGATGGATGGCTGACTGACTGACTGACTGGCTGACTGACTGGCTGACTGGATGGATGGCTGACTGACTGACTGACTGGCTGGCTGA
>NC_074689.1:34306141-34418912 GCF_029448725.1 Salvelinus fontinalis
TCCGGAACAGTATATATCACATTCATTCGCGGTTCTGATTCTGTTCCTCTAAAATGTTTGTTCTTTTACAGTTTTCGGTTCTGTTCCCTGTCCCGCTTCATTACCCTAACCCTAATTGTAACCTTAACCTAACACCTAAACCTAAAAAAGCATTTTTCCTTCTGGGACCGGCGAAATACCCCTACTTGTCAGACTTTTCCCGGTTTTACTACTTTTGTGAGGACTTCTATTCCCCACAAGGATAGTTCCCCTCACACACTTCTGTGTTAACAACACAGAGAGCTGTACTCTGGCTGGCGCTACAGGCACGAGAGAAGCCCTTGTGTTGACAACACAGAGAGCTGTACTCTGGCTGGCGCTACAGGCACGAGACAGGCCCTTGTGTTAACAACACAGAGAGCTGTACTCTGGCTGGCGCTACAGGCACGAGAGAAGCCCTTGTGTTAACAACACAGAGAGCTGTACTCTGGCTGGCGCTACAGGCACGAGACAAGCCCTTGTGTTAACAACACAGAGAGCTGTACTCTGGCTGGCGCAACAGGCACGAGAGAAGCCCTTGTGTTAACAACATAGAGAGATGTACTCTGGCTGGCTCTACAGGCACGAGAGAAGCCCTTGTGTTAACAACACAGAGAGCTGTACTCTGGCTGGCTCTACAGGCACGAGAGAAGCCCTTGTGTTGACAACACAGAGAGCTGTACTCTGGCTGGCTCTACAGGCATGAGAGAAGCCCTTGTGTTAACAACACAGAGAGCTGTACTCTGGCTGGCGCTACAGGCACGAGAGAAGCCCTTGTGTTAACCTGTTTGGGGTGCAAGCCCGAAATCGGAACGAAAATGACAACAGCTGCAGGGCGAGAAATTCAAAATCTATTTTTTTAAAATATTTAACTTTCACACATTAACAATTCCAATACAGCATTTGAAAGATAAACATCTTGTCAATCCAGCCAACATGTCCGATTTTTTAAATGTTTTACAGAGAAAACACCACATATATTTATGTTAGCTCACCACCAAATACAAAAGTGGACAGACACGTATGAATATGATTATGATGTATGAATTATGATTCAAGTAGCATGCACAAGCCAACCGAAATAAACTAAAACCAACCTAAAGAACCCAGAAAAAACTACCTCAGATGACAGTCATATAACATGTTACACAATAAATCTATGTTTTGTTCATAAAAAGTGCATATTTTAGCTATAAATCAGTTTTACATTGATGCTACCATAAATGCTACCACATAGCTACAGCCTGAATCCAGACGGGAGTAGCCAGAGAAAATACATACACCAACGTCGACTACTAATTACACCTCATAAAACATTTCAGAAAAACATATGGTGGATAGCTAATGAAAGACAGATATCGTGTGAATAAAGCCAATATTTCCGATTTTTGAAGTGTTTTACAGCGAAAACACAATATATCGTTATATTAGCTAACAACATAAGCTAGCATAAGGCAACACTAGCATAAGTCAAGCGCTAGCCTAGCACAGTTAGCAGAGTTAGCATAGCACAGTTCGACAGATATATGAAAAAGCATCCCAAATTGGGTCCTTATCTTTGTTGATATTCCATCAGAATGTTGTAACGGGGTCCAATGTCCAGTAGAGTCTTTAGTTGGGTTCCAGAACGAACTATTTCCCTCTTTGGTTAGCAAGCACAATAGCATTGCGGCGCTAACCTCTCCTTCTTCAAAAAATTCTTCCAAAACATCACGTCTAAAGTCCAGAATAAATTGCAATAATATAATTAAAGTATATTGAAAAAACATACTTTAGGATGATTTTGTGACATGTATCAAATAATATCGAAGTCAAAGATCATATTCACCGTTATCGACCTTCTTCCAGAAGCCGAGACCAAATTATGCTTCGCGCCCGGAATTTTTTTTTTAACTGCGCAGGTCTTACAAGAAGGTGTGTTATTCAGTCCATGGACGAGATATTCCATTGCTTTCAATTCTCACTTCCGCATTACAGCCTGATGAAGGCGTGTGACGTGTTTCTACGGTCCTAAGTCTAATGACCTTTTATAGACAAGGTCTTAAAGAGACACATCGCATTTTGGAAATCTCAATTCGGCTGGGAAAATGGCTGTAAAAATATTTCTGTTCGACTTAGAGAAACAATTCAAACCTTTTTAGAAACTATAGACTGTTATCTATCCAACAGTAATAAATATATGCATATTGTAAAATAAAAAGTTTCTTAGGAGGCCGTTTGAAAATGTGCACATATTTTCCAGTTTTTTCAATATTCAGCTTGCAGCCCAAACAGGTTTTAACAACACAGAGAGCTGTACTCTGGCTGGCGCAACAGGCACGAGAGAAGCCCTTGTGTTGACAACACAGAGAGCTGTACTCTGCCTGGCGCTACAGGCACGAGAGAAGCCCTTGTGTTAACAACACAGAGAGCTGTACTCTGGTTGGCGCTACA
Organism: Salvelinus fontinalis; assembly: GCF_029448725.1. Lineage (NCBI taxonomy): Eukaryota > Metazoa > Chordata > Actinopteri > Salmoniformes > Salmonidae > Salvelinus > Salvelinus fontinalis. Next base: position 34,308,593 of record NC_074689.1, read on the forward strand.
GGCACGAGAGAAGCCCTTGTGTTGACAACACAGAGAGCTGTACTCTGGCTGGCGCTACAGGCACGAGAGAAGCCCTCGTGTTAACAACACAGAGAGTTGTACTCTGGCTGGCGCTACAGGCACGAGAGAAGCCCTTGTGTTGACAACATGGCACACGATGCATTCTTTTCTTTATGAAACGGCCCTCAAGCCATCAGATGTCTTTGATTTCTAGTTGTTTCACGCCGAGTTAGGCTGTTTGGCTATATTGAAACAGAACCTCTCCCCACTAGGCAGTTGAAGGGAGCTGTTGACCAACTCAAATTCCTCTTCTTTCTAGCTGCTAATCTGTTCCATGATTCAACCCACCACCTCTCCTATTGTTTCATCTCTTACCCCAAGTATTATGTGGTGGTTGCCGTCGCTTTCTCCTTTTCCCTTTTAACAATTAAATGAGGCAAATCTATGTTATTTCATAATTGTCTTGGAAATTCTCCCTCTCTGTCTCTCTCTCTAAAAACGTCAACATTTATTTCTGAATCTACAGTGTCTCATGGGGGACAATCATCATTAACCACACATAGAATCGGTCAGGAAACACACCTCCGAGACTGAAATCTCGTTTTCCTAATGAGCAACAGGAAAAACACACGTGCCAATCGGAGTGTTCAGTTGCTCTTTAAAACCATGATACAGCCATAAAGCTTCCCATAATCCATGATACAGCCATACAGCTTCCCATAATCCATGATACAGCCATAAAGCTTCCCATAATCCATGTTACAGCCATAAAGCTTCCCATAATCCATGGTACAGCCATAAAGCATCCCATAATCCATGATACAGCCATAAAGCTTCCCATAATCCATGATACAGCCATACAGCTTCCCATAATCCATGATACAGCCATAAAGCTTCCCATAATCCATGTTACAGCCATAAAGCTTCCCATAATCCATGGTACAGCCATAAAGCATCCCATAATCCATGATACAGCCATAAAGCTTCCCATAATCCATGATACAGCCATAAAGCATCCCATAATCCATGTTACAGCCATAAAGCTTCCCATAATCCATGATACAGCCATAAAGCATCCCATAATTCATGATACAGCCATAAAGCTTCCCATAATCTCAGTGGCTCATACAGTTGAAGTCGGAAGTCTACAGACACCTCAGCCAAATACATTTAAACTCAGTTTTTCACAATTCCTGACATTTAATACTAGTAAAAATTCCATGTTTTAGGCCAGTTAGGTTCACCACTTTATTTTAAGAATGTGAAATGTCAGAATAATAGTAGAGAGAATGATTTTTTTCAGCTTTTATTTCGTTCATCACATTCCCAGTGGGTCAGACGTTTACATACACTCAATTAATATTTTGTAGCATTGCCTTTAAATTGTTTAACTTGGGTCAAGCGTTTCGGGGAGCCTTCCACGTGCTTCCCACAATAAATTGGTTGAATTTTGGCCCATTCCTCCTGACAGAGCTGGTGTAACTGAGTCAGGTTTGTACGCCTCCTTGCTCGCACATGCTTTTTCAGTTCTGCCCACACATTTTCTATAGGATTGAGGTCAAGGCTTTGTGATGGCCTCTCCAATACCTTGACTTTGTTGTCCTTAAGCCATTTTGACACAACTTTTGAAATTTGCTTGGGGTCATTGTCCATTTGGAAGACCCATTTGCGACCAAGCTTTAACTTCCTAACTGATGTTTTGAGATGTTGCTTCAATATATACACATAATTTCCCTCATGATGCCATCTATTTTGTGAAGTGCACCAGTCCCTCCTGCAGAAAAGCACCCCCACAACATGATGCTGCCACCCCCGTGCTTCACGGTTGGGATGGTGTTCTTCGGCTTGCAAGCCTCCCCTTTTACCTCCAAACATAACAATGGTCATAATGGCCAAACAGTTCTATTTTTGTTTCATCAGACCAGAGGACATTTCCTCAAAGTACAAACTTTTTTTACGGCGGTTTTGGAGAAGTGGCTTCTTCCTTGTTGAGCGGCATTTCAGTTTATGTCGATATAGGACTTGTTTTACTGTGGATATAGATACTTTTGTACCTGTTTCCTCCAGCATCTTCACAAGGTCCTTTGCTGTTGTTCTGGGATTGATTTGCACCTTTCGCACCAAAGTATTTTCATCTCTAAGAGACAGAACGTGTCTCCTTCCTGAGCGGTATGACGGCTGTGTGGTCCCATGGTGTTTATACTTGCGTACTATTGTTTGTACAGATGAACGTGGTACCTTCAGGTGTTTTTAAATTGATCCCAAGGATGAACCAGAATTGTGAAGGTCTACACTTTTTTTTCTGAGGTCTTGGCTGATTTCTTTTGATTTCCCATGATGTCAAGCAAAGAAGGTAGCCTTGAAATACATCCACATGTACAACTCCAATTGACTCATATTATGTCAATTAGCCTATCAGAAGCTTCTAAAGCCATGACATCCTTTTCTGGAATTGTATATGCTGTTTAAAGGCACAGTCAACTTAATGTATGTAAACTTCTGACCCACTGTAATTGTGATAGAGTGAATTATAGGTGAAATAATCTGTCTGTAAACAATTGTTGGAAAAATGACTTGTGTCATGCACAAAGTAGATGTCCTAACCGACTTGCCAAAACTATAGTTTGTTAACAAGACATTTGTGGATTGGTTGAAAAACGAGTTTTAATGACTCCAACCTAAGTGTATGTAAACTTCCGACTTGAACTGTATATTCTCATTCAAACATACATTTATCATCTGTCCCAAATGGCACGCTATTCCATGTTATAGTCAAAAGTAGTACACTGATTTTTTTTTAAATGCTGTTTGTTTTTGGAGAATGTCACACGTACATAGTTTCCTGAAAATACTTAGTGTGTGTGTCCCAAATGGCACCCTTCTCCTTATATAGTACACTACTTTTGACCGGCGCCTATCGAGCACAAACCCTTTGCGGTGAGTCATTTCAGAAAATATCTTTCTTGTATCGCTGAAAACCCAACAGCGTCAAAATCTGAAAAGGACAAAAACAGGGAGGAGAAGAGAGACGAGGAGAGGAGAGATGAGGATAGATGAGTAGATGAATAGAGGAAAGACGAGAGACGAGGAGAAGAGAGGAGAGGAGTGACAAGGAGAAGAGAGACGAGGAGAGGAGAGATGAGGATAGATGAGTAGATGAATAGAGGAAAGACGAGAGACGAGGAGAGACGAGGAGAAGAGAGGAGAGATGAGAGGAGAGGAGAGACAAGGAGAAGAGAGACGAGGAGAGGAGAGATGAGGAGAGATGAGTAGATGAATAGAGGAAAGACGAGAGACGAGGAGAGACGAGGGGAGAGGAGAGACAAGGAGAAGAGAGACGAGGAGAGGAGAGATGAGGATAGATGAGGATAGATGAGTAGATGAATAGAGGAAAGATGAGAGACGAGGAGAAGAGAGGAGAGACGAGAGGAGAGACGAGAGGAGAGGAGAGACAAGGAGAAGAGAGACGAGGAGAGGAGAGATGAGGATAGATGAGTAGATGAATAGAGGAAAGACGAGAGACGAGAAGAGAGGAGAGACGAGAGGAGAGGAGAGACAAGGAGAAGAGAGACGAGGAGAGGAGAGATGAGTAGATGAATAGAGGAAGGACGAGAGACGAGGAGAGACGAGGAGAAGAGAGGAGAGACGAGAGGAGAGGAGAGACAAGGAGAAGAGGGATGAGGAGAGGAGAGACGAGGAGAGGAGAGATGAGGAGAGGAGAGACAAGGAGAAGAGAGACGAGGAGAGGAGAGATGATGAGGAGATGAATAGAGGAGAGACGAGGAGAGACAAGGAGAAGAGAGACGAGGAGAGGAGAGATGAGGAGAGATGAGTAGATGAATAGAGGAAAGGCGAGAGACGAGGACGGACGAGGAGAAGAGTGGAGAGACGAGAGGAGAGGAGAGACAAGGAGAAGAGAGACGAGGAGAGGAGAGATGAGGATAGATGAGTAGATGAATAGAGGAAAGACGAGAGACGAGGAGAAGAGAGGAGAGACGAGAGGAGAGGAGAGACAAGGAGAAGAGAGACGAGGAGAGGAGAGATGAGGAGAGATGAGTAGATGAATAGAGGAAAGACGAGAGACGAGGAGAGACGAGGAGAAGAGAGAAGAGAGACGAGGAGAGGAGAGAAGAGAGACGAGGAAAGGAGAGACGAAGAGATGAGGAGATGAGGCTACTCCCAGATGTTCTCCTTGGCAGTCGCATCCCCTCCTCACAAATAAAACTCTTTTTGTATCTACCAATAAAGCAAAGAATTATATTTTTTCAGATTTTCTGGCAGAACACTTCAACGCCTCCTCAATGCTATTCCCTCTGTAGTACACCAATTCTGACCAGACCCTATGAGTGCACTACATAGAAAATATGGCACCATTTAGGATGTAACCTTCGTACTATGTAGGAAATGTTTTTAATGTCAATCTGGAATTTAATTTAATTGACAGAGTCAATAAATATTGTTTTTTATTACCAGTAAAAAAGGTTTTGAAGACAAACCATAATGACAAGATGGAAAACGCAGCAGTCACACGCCCCTGTTATGAAGCCTGTGTTCTGAGGGGGTCTGTTATGAAGCCTGTGTTCTGAGGGGGTCTGTTATGAAGCCTGTGTTCTGAGGGGGTCTGTTATGAAGCCTGTGTTCTGAGGGGGTCTGTTATGAAGCCTGTGACCTGAGGGGGTCTGTTATGAAGCCTGTGTTCTGAGGGGGTCTGTCATGAAGCCTGTGTTCTGAGGGGGTCTGTTATGAAGCCTGTGTTCTGAGGGGGTCTGTCATGAAGCCTGTGTTCTGAGGGTGTCTGTTACTAACATTAGCTAGTCCATCCTATATCTTCTGATATGTAGAGACTACCATGATATTAACATTAGCAGAGACTACCATTAGTGAGTCCATCCTATATCTTCTGATATGTAGAGACTACCATGATATTAACATTAGTAGAGACTACCATTAGTGAGTCCATCCTATATCTTCTGATATGTAGAGACTACCATGATATTAACATTAGCAGAGACTAGCATTAGTGAGTCCATCCTATATCTTCTGATATGTAGAGACGACCATGATATTAACATTAGTAAAGACTACCATTAGTGAGTCCATCCTATATCTTCTGATATGTAGAGACTACCATGATATTAACATTAGTAGAGACTAGCATTAGTGAGTCCATCCTATATCTTCTGATATGTAGAGACTACCATGATATTAACATTAGCAGAGACTAGCATTAGTGAGTCCATCCTATATCTTCTGATATGTAGAGACTACCATGATATTAACATTAGCAGAGACTACCATTAGTGAGTCCATCCTATATCTTCTGATATGTAGAGACTACCATGATATTAACATTAGTAGAGACTAGCATTAGTGAGTCCATCCTATATCTTCTGATATGTAGAGACGACCATGATATTAACATTAGTAGAGACTACCATTAGTTAGTCCATCCTATATCTTCTGATATGTAGAGACTACCATGATATTAACATTAGTAAAGACTACCATTAGTGAGTCCATCCTATATCTTCTGATATGTAGAGACTACCATGATATTAACATTAGCAGAGACTAGCATTAGTGAGTCCATCCTATATCTTCTGATATGTAGAGACTACCATGATATTAACATTAGTAGAGACTAGCATTAGTGAGTCCATTCTATATCTTCTGATATGTAGAGACTACCATGATATTAACATTAGCAGAGACTACCATTAGTGAGTCCATCCTATATCTTCTGATATGTAGAGACTACATGATATTAACATTAGTAGAGACTACCATTAGTGAGTCCATCCTATATCTTCTGATATGTAGAGACTACCATGATATTAACATTAGTAGAGACTAGCATTAGTGAGTCCATTCTATATCTTCTGATATGTAGAGACTACCATGATATTAACATTAGTAGAGACTAGCATTAGTGAGTCCATCCTATATCTTCTGATATGTAGAGACTACATGATATTAACATTAGTAGAGACTACCATTAGTGAGTCCATTCTATATCTTCTGATATGTAGAGACTACCATGATATTAACATTAGCAGAGACTACCATTAGTGAGTCCATCCTATATCTTCTGATATGTAGAGACTACCATGATACACACTTGTTTTGATTCCAACAACAGAGATCTGAACCTGTATGTATGTGAAGGATTGAAAAGGATACTGATTTGAAACATCGCCCAGTTTAGCTCTCTGGCCCCTGTCTAATGTCATAACGTCCAGAGTCTTACCCTGCCAGATATGGTGGTCAGGAACATCTCTGGACCCTACTTATTAATCTTGTTTGTTTATCATTCGTTATGGTCGTTCTGTCTTTGTCTCTGTCCCCCTTCAGAGGTGGAGAAGGACCTGTCTAGGTTAAAACTTCAGGGACAACTCTAGGTCCTAATGTCATTCTGCATTTATATTCCCAACCTGTCTGTCTCTGTCCCCATTCAGAGGTGGAGAAGGACCTGGCCAAGCTGGCAGAGCAGGGGAAACTAGCCCAGCGAAGTCCTAACAGCCCCCACAGCTCTCTTCTACTCACCCCCTTGTTCCACACTCTCCCGGCCACACTCCTCCCCAATACCCTCCCCTTACCCGGCCAGACTTCCAGACCTCAGTCTCCCGTCCTCACCCGCTCAGCCAAGCCCAGCTCTATAGGTTATCCCCTGGTCAGTCCTAAACTCAGCCCCCTGCTCACCCGGAAGCCCACCTCCCTCACCATGACCGGCAGCCACCGGACTCGTTCCCCCAGCAACCCCGGCAGCAGAACAACGACCCCCAGAACCCCCAGCAGCGGACCGATGACCCCCAACAGCCTGCTGACCTACAAGTCGGGCATGATGGCCGTGACCCCAGGGGTCGGTGTTCACGGAGGTCACAGGGGTCATAAGGAGGTGACCTTCAGGAAGTCACGGAGCAGGCCGGTGACCCCCACCAGTCAGCCAACCCGACCCAGGCCCCTGCTCACGCCTCCTGGGCTGAGTACAACAGATAGTCTGGGCAAGGCCTCCAGCCTCAAGGCCTATCTGTCAGAGGTTTGTTCAACATCAGCTGACTGATATACTAATCGTTTTGCATCATAAATGACAACTCGTTATGATTTGTAGATAGGTCAATCAGTCACAATTTACCCACAATGCATCACAGATTTTATTCTGTTGAACACGGCCACACACTCCAGGGAGATGTTAGCCTGGTCACAGATCTTGTTTGTGTTGTGCACACACACACACACACGCACGCACGCACGCACACGCACACACACACACACACACTCATACATTTGTTTTACTCTCTTTGTGGGGACCAAATAATTGATTGCCATTCAAAATCCTATTGTCCCAAACCCCTAACCCTAAACCTAATCCTAATTCTAACCCTAAACCTAATCCTAATTCTAACCCTAAACCTAACCCTAATTCTAACCCTAAACCTAACCCTAAACTTAACCCTAATTCTAACCATAATTCTAACCCTAAACCTAACCCTAATTCTAACCCTAAACCTAACCCTAAACCTAATCCTAATTCTAACCCTAAACCCAACCCTAATTCTAACTCTTAACCTAAACCTAAACCTAATTCTAACCCTAAACCTAACCCTAATTCTAACCCTAAACCTAACCCTAATTCTAACCCTAAACCTAACCCTAATTCTAACCCTAAACCTAACCCTAATTCTAACCCTAAACCTAACCCTAATTCTAACCCTAAAATATAATATTTACTTGTGGAGATGCCTTTCTAAGGCTGGGAGTTGCCAGGGACCTCACGATACAATATGATCACTATACTCAGGTGCCGATACAATATGATCACTATACTGAGGTACCGATACAATATGATCACTATACTGAGGTGCCGATACAATATGATCACTATACTCAGGTGATGATACAATATGATCACTATACTCAGGTGATGATACAATATGATCACTATACTGAGGTGCCGATACAATATGATCACTATACTCAGGTACCGATACAATATGATCACTATACTGAGGTGCCGATACAATATGATCACTATACTCAGGTGATGATACAATATGATCACTATACTCAGGTGCTGATACAATATGATCACTATACTGAGGTGATGATACAATATGATCACTATACTGAGGTGATGATACAATATGATCACTATACTCAGGTGATGATACAATATGATCACTATACTCAGGTACCGATACAATATGATCACTATACTGAGGTGATGATACAATATGATCACTATACTGAGGTGCTGATACAATATGATCACTATACTCAGGTGCTGATACAATATGATCACTATACTCAGGTGATGATACAATATGATCACTATACTCAGGTGATGATACAATATGATCACTATACTCAGGTGATGATACAATATGATCACTATACTCAGGTGATGATACAATATGATCACTATACTCAGGTGATGATACAATATGATCACTATACTCGGGTGCTGATACAATATGATCACTATACTCAGGTGATGATACAATATGATCACTATACTGAGATGCCGATACAATATGATCACCATACTCAGGTACCGATACAATATGATCACTATACTCAGGTGATGATACAATATGATCACAATATTGAGGTACCGATACAATATGATCACTATACTCAGGTGCTGATACAATATGATCACTATACTCAGGTACCGATACAATATGATCACTATACTCAGGTGATGATACAATATGATCACTATACTCAGGTGATGATACAATATGATCACTATACTCAGGTGATGATACAATATGATCACTATACTCAGGTTCTGATACAATATGATCACTATACTCAGGTGATGATACAATATGATCACTATACTCAGGTGATGATACAATATGATCACTATACTCAGGTTCTGATAGAATATGATCACTATACTCAGGTGCTGATACAATATGATCACAATACTGAGGTACCGATACAATATGATCACTATACTCAGGTGCTGATACAATATGATCACTATACTCAGGTGATGATACAATATGATCACTATACTCAGGTGATGATACAATATGATCACTATACTCAGGTGATGATACAATATGATCACTATACTCAGGTGATGATACAATATGATCACTATACTGAGGTGATGATACAACATGATCACTATACTCAGGTGCTGATACAATATGATCACTATACTCAGGTGATGATACAATATGATCACGATACTCAGGTGATGATACAATATGATCACTATACTCAGGTGATGATACAATATGATCACTATACTCAGGTGATGATACAATATGATCACTATACTCAGGTGATGATACAACATGATCACTATACTCAGGTGCTGATACAATATGATCACTATACTCAGGTGATGATACAATATGATCACGATACTCAGGTGATGATACAATATGATCACTATACTCAGGTGATGATACAATATGATCACTATACTCAGGTGATGATACAATATGATCACTATACTCAGGTGATGATACAATATGATCACTATACTCAGGTGATGATACAATAGAACAGGGCTCCGGGCAGCCGAGCGGAAATGGAGGAAAACTCGCCTCCCTGCGGACCTGGCATCCTTTCACTCCCTCCTCTCTACATTTTCCTCTTCTGTCTCTGCTGCTAAAGCCACTTTCTACCACTCTAAATTCCAAGCATCTGCCTCTAACCCTAGGAAGCTCTTTGCCACCTTCTCCTCCCTCCTGAATCCTCCTCCCCCTCCCCCCCCCTCCTCCCTCTCTGCAGACGACTTCGTCAACCATTTTGAAAAGAAGGTCGACGACATCCGATCCTCGTTTGCTAAGTCAAACGACACCGCTGGTTCTGCTCACACTGCCCAACCCTGTGCTTTGACCTCTTTCTCCCCTCTCTCTCCAGATGAAATCTCGCGTCTTGTGACGGCCGGCCGCCCAACAACCTGCCCGCTTGACCCTATCCCCTCCTCTCTCCTCCAGACCATTTCCGGAGACCTTCTACCTTACCTCACCTCGCTCATCAACTCATCCTTGACCGCTGGCTACGTCCCTTCCGTCTTCAAGAGAGCGAGAGTTGCACCCCTTCTGAAAAAACCTACACTCGATCCCTCCGATGTCAACAACTACAGACCAGTATCCCTTCTTTCTTTTCTCTCCAAAACTCTTGAACGTGCCGTCCTTGGCCAGCTCTCCTGCTATCTCTCTCAGAATGACCTTCTTGATCCAAATCAGTCAGGTTTCAAGACTAGTCACTCAACTGAGACTGCTCTTCTCTGTATCACGGAGGCGCTCCGCACTGCTAAAGCTAACTCTCTCTCCTCTGCTCTCATCCTTCTAGACCTATCGGCTGCCTTCGATACTGTGAACCATCAGATCCTCCTCTCCACCCTCTCCGAGTTGGGCATCTCCGGCGCGGCCCACGCTTGGATTGCGTCCTACCTGACAGGTCGCTCCTACCAGGTGGCGTGGCGAGAATCTGTCTCCTCACCACGCGCTCTCACCACTGGTGTCCCCCAGGGCTCTGTTCTAGGCCCTCTCCTATTCTCGCTATACACCAAGTCACTTGGCTCTGTCATAACCTCACATGGTCTCTCCTATCATTGCTATGCAGACGACACACAATTAATCTTCTCCTTTCCCCCTTCTGATGACCAGGTGGCGAATCGCATCTCTGCATGTCTGGCAGACATATCAGTGTGGATGACGGATCACCACCTCAAGCTGAACCTCGGCAAGACGGAGCTGCTCTTCCTCCCGGGGAAGGACTGTCCGTTCCATGATCTCGCCATCACGGTTGACAACTCCATTGTGTCCTCCTCCCAGAGCGCTAAGAACCTTGGCGTGATCCTGGACAACACCCTGTCGTTCTCCACCAACATCAAGGCGGTGGCCCGTTCCTGTAGGTTCATGCTCTACAACATCCGCAGAGTACGACCCTGCCTCACACAGGAAGCGGCGCAGGTCCTAATCCAGGCACTTGTCATCTCCCGTCTGGATTACTGCAACTCGCTGTTGGCTGGGCTCCCTGCCTGTGCCATTAAACCCCTACAACTCATCCAGAACTCCGCAGCCCGGCTGGTGTTCAACCTTCCCAAGTTCTCTCACGTCACCCCGCTCCTCCGCTCTCTCCACTGGCTTCCAGTTGAAGCTCGCATCCGCTACAAGACCATGGTGCTTGCCTACGGAGCTGTGAGGGGAACGGCACCTCAGTACCTTCAGGCTCTGATCAGGCCCTACACCCAAACAAGGGCACTGCGTTCATCCACCTCTGGCCTGCTCGCCTCCCTACCACTGAGGAAGTACAGTTCCCGCTCAGCCCAGTCAAAACTGTTCGCTGCTCTGGCACCCCAATAGTGGAACAAACTCCCTCACGATGCCAGGACAGCGGAGTCAATCACCACCTTCCGGAGACACCTGAAACCCCACCTCTTCAAGGAATACCTAGGATAAAGCAATCCTTCTGCCCCCCCCCCCCCCCCCTTAAAAGATCTAGATGCACTATTGTAAAGTGGCTGTTCCACTGGATGTCATAAGGTGAATGCACCAATTTGTAAGTCGCTCTGGATAAGAGCGTCTGCTAAATGACTTAAATGTAAATGTAAATGTAATATGATCACTATACTCAGGTGATGATACAATATGATCACTATACTCAGGTGATGATACAATATGATCACGATACTCAGGTGATGATACAATATGATCACTATACTCAGGTGATGATACAATATGATCACTATACTCAGGTGATGATACAATATGATCACTATACTCAGGTGATGATACAATATGTATTATGATTCTCAGAATTCTTTATGTATTGTGATTTGATGTTCCAAACATCAAATCAAATCAAATGGTATTGATCACTTACACATGGTTAGCAGATGTTATTGGTCATATACACATGGTTAGCAGATGTTAATGCAAGTGTAGCGAAATGCTTGTGCTTCTTGTTCCGACAATGCTATAAAATCTAACAAGTAATCTCACAAATTCACAACAACTACCTGAGAATATGTACATATAAATGTATGGATGAGCGATGGCTGTGCGGCATAGGCAAGATGCAGTAGATGGTATAGAGTACAGTATATACATATGAGATGAGTAATGTAGGGTATGTAAACATTATTAAAGTGGCGTTATTTAAAGTGAATAGTGATACCTTTATTAAGTCCATGTATTAAAGTGGCCAGAGATTTGAGTCTGTATGTTGGCAGCAGCCTCTCTGTTAGTGATGGCTGTATAACAGTCTGATGGCCTTGAGATAGAAGCTGATAGAAGAGAGAGAGAGAGAGAGAGAGAGAGACAGAGAGAGACACAGAGAGAGACACAGAGAGAGAGACAGAGAGAGAGACAGAGAGAGAATTCAGAGGTAGTATAAATAAGTATAAATACAATTGGAATAATATTGCGACATGCAACTATCAATTTTCTCCCCATCGCTACCCCTTTCTGAGGGTTTAATTAATTAACCGCGGGGCAGGTATTTTGTGATTCCTCTGTAGTTTTCAGACATTTACTTGAGGTTGATGCCTAGTGAGATGATCTAAAACACCAGCGAGCTGGACAGAGTGGAGCAGCCTGACTCTGAATCACAAACACCAGCGAGCTGAACAGACCTGAGCAGCCTGATTCTGAATCACAAACACCAGCGAGCTGAACAGACCTGAGCAGCCTGATTCTGAATCACAAACACCAGCGAGCTGAACAGACCTGAGCAGCCTGATTCTGAATCACAAACACCAGCGAGCTGGACAGAGTGGAGCAGCCTGATTCTGAATCACAAACACCAGCGAGCTGGACAGAGTGGAGCAGCCTGATTCTGAATCACAAACACCAGCGAGCTGGACAGACCTGAGCAGCCTGATTCTGAATCACAAACACCAGCGAGCTGGACAGACCTGAGCAGCCTGATTCTGAATCACAAACACCAGCGAGCTGGACAGACCTGAGCAGCCTGATTCTGAATCACAAACACCAGCGAGCTGAACAGACCTGAGCAGCCTGATTCTGAATCACAAACACCAGCGAGCTGAACAGACCTGAGCAGCCTGATTCTGAATCACGAACACCAGCGAGCTGAACAGACCTGAGCAGCCTGATTCTGAATCACAAACACCAGCGAGCTGAACAGACCTGAGCAGCCTGATTCTGAATCACAAACACCAGCGAGCTGAACAGACCTGAGCAGCCTTATTCTGAATCACAAACACCAGCGAGCTGAACAGACCTGAGCAGCCTGATTCTGAATCACAAACACCAGCGAGCTGAACAGACCTGAGCAGCCTGATTCTGAATCACAAACACCAGCGAGCTGGACAGAGTGGAGCAGCCTGATTCTGAATCACAAATGATTGAAGCTAGAGCTGGGGTATCAATGAGAGAGGGAAATAGAGAGAATTTATTTGTATATTTTTTTTTTAAATCTTCCACCACTGTTCGTACTATAACTAATTGTGTTAATGCTAAAACACTGTAAAGAGCTGATAATATAACACGTGAAATATCTTTACCTTTTTGGTGCAATGTTTACTGTTATTTTCTAATAGTTTTTAGTTGATGTTGTTAAATTGTTTATTTCACTTGCGTTGGCAATATAACCATATGTTTCCCTTGTCAATAAAGCCAATTTTTTAAATGAATTGAAAGTGGGAGAGAGAGAGGGATGGACATCTTCCTGATGTACCTCTCCTTCCTCTTCCTGATGTACCTCTCCTTCCTCTTCCTGATGTCCCTCTCCTTCCTCTTCCTGATGTAACTCTCCTTCCTCTTCCTGATGTACCTCTCCTTCCTCTTCCTGATGTAACCCTCCTTCCTCTTCCTGATGTACCTCTCCTTCCTCTTCCTGATGTACCTCTCCTTCCTCTTCCTGATGTAACTCTCCTTCCTCTTCCTGATGTACCTCTCCTTCCTCTTCCTGATGTACCTCTCCTTCCTCTTCCTGATGTAACTCTACTTCCTCTTCCTGATGTAACTCTCCTTCCTCTTCCTGATGTAACTCTCCTTCCTCTTCCTGATGTACCTCTCCTTCCTCTTCCTGATGTAACTCTCCTTCCTATTCCTGATGTACCTCTCCTTCCTCTTCCTGATGTACCTCTCCTTCCTCTTCCTGATGTAACTCTCCTTCCTCTCCCTGATGTACCTCTCCTTCCTCTTCCTGATGTAACTCTCCTTCCTCTTCCTGATGTAACTCTCCTTCCTCTTCCTGATGTACCTCTCCTTCCTCTTCCTGATGTACCTCTCCTTCCTCTTCCTGATGTAACTCTCCTTCCTCTTCCTGATGTACCTCTCCTTCCTCTTCCTGATGTAACTCTCCTTCCTCTTCCTGATGTAACTCTCATTCCTCTTCCTGATGTACCTCCTTCCTCTTCCTGATGTAACTCTCCTTCCTCTTCCTGATGTAACTCTCCTTCCTCTTCCTGATGTCCCTCTCCTTCCTCTTCCTGATGTAACTCTCCTTCCTCTTCCTGATGTAACTCTCCTTCCTCTTCCCGATTTACCTCTCCTTCCTCTTCCTGATGTAACCCTCCTTCCTCTTCCTGATGTACCTCTCCTTCCTCTTCCTGATGTACCTCTCCTTCCTCTTCCTGATGTAACTCTCCTTCCTCTTCCTGATGTACCTCTCCTTCCTCTTCCTGATGTACCTCTCCTTCCTCTTCCTGATGTAACTCTACTTCCTCTTCCTGATGTAACTCTCCTTCCTCTTCCTGATGTAACTCTCCTTCCTCTTCCTGATGTACCTCTCCTTCCTCTTCCTGATGTAACTCTCCTTCCTATTCCTGATATACCTCTCCTTCCTCTTCCTGATGTACCTCTCCTTCCTCTTCCTGATGTAACTCTCCTTCCTCTCCCTGATGTACCTCTCCTTCCTCTTCCTGATGTAACTCTCCTTCCTCTTCCTGATGTAACTCTCCTTCCTCTTCCTGATGTACCTCTCCTTCCTCTTCCTGATGTAACTCTCCTTCCTCTTCCTGATGTAACTCTCCTTCCTCTTCCTGATGTAACTCTCCTTCCTCTTCCTGATGTAACTCTCCTTCCTCTTCCTGATGTACCTCTCCTTCCTCTTCCTGATGTACCTCTCCTTCCTCTTCCTGATGTAACTCTCATTCCTCTTCCTGATGTAACTCTCCTTCCTCTTCCTGATGTACCTCTCCTTCCTCTTCCTGATGTAACTCTCCTTCCTCTTCCTGATGTAACTCTCATTCCTCTTCCTGATGTACCTCCTTCCTCTTCCTGATGTAACTCTCCTTCCTCTTCCTGATGTAACTCTCCTTCCTCTTCCTGATGTAACTCTCCTTCCTCTTCCTGATGTACCTCTCCTTCCTCTTCCTGATGTAACTCTCCTTCCTCTTCCTGATGTAACTCTCCTTATTCTTCCTGATGTAACTCTCCTTCCTCTTCCTGATTTACATCTCCTTCCTCTTCCTGATGTAACTCTCCTTCCTCTTCCTGATGTACCTCTTCTTCCTCTTCCTGATGTTACTCTCCTTCCTCTTCCTGATGTACCTCTCCTTCCTTTTCCTGAGTTACCTCTCCTTCCTCTTCCTGATTTACCTCTCCTTCCTCTTCCTGATGTAACTCTCCTTCCTCTTCCTGATGTACCTCTCCTTCCTCTTCCTGATGTACCTCTCCTTCCTCTTCCTGATTTACCTCTCCTTCCTCTTCCTGATGTAACTCTCTTTCTGATGTAACTCTCCTTCCTCTTTCTGATGTACCTCTACTTCCTCTAACTGATGTACCTCTCCTTCCTCTTCCTGATGTACCTCTCCTTCCTCTTTCTGATGTACCTCTCCTTCCTCTTCCTGATGTACCTCTCGTTCCTCTTCCTGATGTAACTCTCCTTCTTCTTCCTGATGTACCTCTCCTTCCTCTTTCTGATGTACCTCTCCTTCATCTTCCTGATGTACCTCTCCTTCCTCTTCCTGATGTACCTCTCCTTCCTCTTTCTGATGTATCTCTCCTTCCTCTTCCTGATGTAACTCTCCTTCCTCTTCCTGATGTACCTCTCCTTCCTCTTCCTGATGTACCTCTCCTTCCTCTTCCTGATGTAACTCTCCTTCCTCTTCCTGATGTCCCTCTCCTTCCTCTTCCTGATGTAACTCTCCTTCCTCTTCCTGATGTAACTCTCCTTCCTCTTCCCGATTTACCTCTCCTTCCTCTTCCTGATGTAACCCTCCTTCCTCTTCCTGATGTACCTCTCCTTCCTCTTCCTGATGTACCTCTCCTTCCTCTTCCTGATGTAACTCTCCTTCCTCTTCCTGATGTACCTCTCCTTCCTCTTCCTGATGTACCTCTCCTTCCTCTTCCTGATGTAACTCTACTTCCTCTTCCTGATGTAACTCTCCTTCCTCTTCCTGATGTAACTCTCCTTCCTCTTCCTGATGTACCTCTCCTTCCTCTTCCTGATGTAACTCTCCTTCCTATTCCTGATGTACCTCTCCTTCCTCTTCCTGATGTACCTCTCCTTCCTCTTCCTGATGTAACTCTCCTTCCTCTCCCTGATGTACCTCTCCTTCCTCTTCCTGATGTAACTCTCCTTCCTCTTCCTGATGTAACTCTCCTTCCTCTTCCTGATGTACCTCTCCTTCCTCTTCCTGATGTACCTCTCCTTCCTCTTCCTGATGTAACTCTCCTTCCTCTTCCTGATGTAACTCTCCTTCCTCTTCCTGATGTAACTCTCCTTCCTCTTCCTGATGTACCTCTCCTTCCTCTTCCTGATGTACCTCTCCTTCCTCTTCCTGATGTAACTCTCCTTCCTCTTCCTGATGTAACTCTCCTTCCTCTTCCTGATGTACCTCTCCTTCCTCTTCCTGATGTAACTCTCCTTCATCTTCCTGATGTAACTCTCATTCCTCTTCCTGATGTACCTCCTTCCTCTTCCTGATGTAACTCTCCTTCCTCTTCCTGATGTACCTCTCCTTCCTCTTCCTGATGTTACTCTCCTTCCTCTTCCTGATGTACCTCTCCTTCCTTTTCCTGAGTTACCTCTCCTTCCTCTTCCTGATTTACCTCTCCTTCCTCTTCCTGATGTAACTCTCCTTCCTCTTCCTGATGTACCTCTCCTTCCTCTTCCTGATGTACCTCTCCTTCCTCTTCCTGATTTACCTCTCCTTCCTCTTCCTGATGTAACTCTCTTTCTGATGTAACTCTCCTTCCTCTTTCTGATGTACCTCTACTTCCTCTTCCTGATGTACCTCTCCTTCCTCTTCCTGATGTACCTCTCCTTCCTCTTTCTGATGTACCTCTCCTTCCTCTTCCTGATGTACCTCTCGTTCCTCTTCCTGATGTAACTCTCCTTCTTCTTCCTGATGTACCTCTCCTTCCTCTTTCTGATGTACCTCTCCTTCATCTTCCTGATGTACCTCTCCTTCCTCTTCCTGATGTACCTCTCCTTCCTCTTTCTGATGTATCTCTCCTTCCTCTTCCTGATGTAACTCTCCTTCCTCTTCCTGATGTACCTCTCCTTCCTCTTCCTGATGTACCTCTCCTTCATCTTCCTGATGTAACTCTCCTTCCTCTTCCTGATGTAACTCTCCTTCCTCTTCCTGATGTACCTCTCCTTCATCTTCCTGATGTAACTCTCCTTCCTCTTCCTGATGTAACTCTCCTTCCTCTTCATGATGTAATTCTCCTTCCTCTTCCTGATGTACCTCTACTTCCTCTTCCTGATGTACCTCTCCTTCCTCTTCCTGATGTAACTCTCCTTCCTCTTCCTGATGTAACTCTCCTTCCTCTTCCTGATGTACCTCTCCTTCCTCTTCCTGATGTAATTCTCCTTCCTCTTCCTGATGTACCTCTCCTTCCTCTTCCTGATGTACCTCTCCTTCCTCTTCCTGATGTAACTCTCCTTCCTCTTCCTGATGTAATTCTCCTTCCTCTTCCTGATGTACCTCTACTTCTTCTTCCTGATGTACCTTTCCTTCCTCTTCCTGATGTAACTCTCCTTCCTCTTCCTGATGTAACTCTCCTTCCTCTTTCTGATGTAACTCTCCTTCCTCTTCCTGATGTAACTCTCCTTCCTCTTCCTGATGTAACTCTCCTTCCTCTTCCTGATGTACCTCTCCTTCATCTTCCTGATGTACCTCTCCTTCCTCTTCCTGATGTATCTCTCCTTCCTCTTCCTGATGTAACTCTCCTTCCACTTCCTGATGTACCTCTCCTTCCTCTTCCTGAAAGAACTCTCCTTCCTCTTCCTGATGTAACTCTCCTTCCTCTTCCTGATGTACCTCTCCTTCCTCTTCCTGATGTACCTCTCCTTCCTCTTCCTGATTTAACTCTCCTTCCTCTTCCTGATGTACCTCTCCTTCCTCTTCCTGATGTACCTCTCCTTCCTCTTCCTGATGTACCTCTCCTTCCTCTTCCTGATGTACCTCTCCTTCCTCTTCCTGATGTACCTCTCCTTCCTCTTCCTGGTGTACCTCTCCTTCCTCTTCCTGATGTACCTCTCCTTCCTCTTCCTGATTTAACTCTCCTTCCTCTTCCTGATGTACCTCTCCTTCCTCTTCCTGATGTACCTCTCCTTCCTCTTCCTGATGTAACTCTCCTTCCTCTTCCTGATGTACCTCTCCTTCCTCTTCCTGATGTACCTCTCCTTCCTCTTCCTGATGTAACTCTCCTTCCTCTTCCTGATGTAACTCTCCTTCCTCTTCCTGATGTACCTCTCCTTCCTCTTCCTGATGTAACTCTCCTTCCTCTTCCTGATGTAACTCTCCTTCTTCTTCCTGATGTAACTCTCCTTCCTCTTCCTGATTTACATCTCCTTCCTCTTCCTGATGTAACTCTCCTTCCTCTTCCTGATGTACCTCTCCTTCCTCTTCCTGATGTTACTCTCCTTCCTCTTCCTGATGTACCTCTCCTTCCTTTTCCTGAGTTACCTCTCCTTCCTCTTCCTGATGTAACTCTCCTTCCTCTTCCTGATGTACCTCTCCTTCCTCTTCCTGATGTACCTCTCCTTCCTTTTCCTGAGTTACCTCTCCTTCCTCTTCCTGATGTAACTCTCCTTCTTCTTCCTGATGTAACTCTCTTTCTGATGTAACTCTCCTTCCTCTTTCTGATGTACCTCTACTTCCTCTTCCTGATGTACCTCTCCTTCCTCTTCCTGATGTACCTCTCCTTCCTCTTTCTGATGTACCTCTCCTTCCTCTTCCTGATGTACCTCTCCTTCCTCTTCCTGATGTAACTCTCCTTCTTCTTCCTGATGTACCTCTCCTTCCTCTTTCTGATGTACCTCTCCTTCCTCTTCCTGATGTACCTCTCCTTCCTCTTCCTGATGTACCTCTCCTTCCTCTTTCTGATGTACCTCTCCTTCCTCTTCCTGATGTAACTCTCCTTCCTCTTCCTGATGTACCTCTCCTTCCTCTTCCTGATGTACCTCTCCTTCATCTTCCTGATGTAACTCTCCTTCCTCTTCCTGATGTAACTCTCCTTCCTCTTCCTGATGTACCTCTCCTTCCTCTTCCTGATGTACCTCTCCTTCATCTTCCTGATGTAACTCTCCTTCCTCTTCCTGATGTAACTCTCCTTCCTCTTCATGATGTAATTCTCCTTCCTCTTCCTGATGTACCTCTACTTCCTCTTCCTGATGTACCTCTCCTTCCTCTTCCTGATGTAACTCTCCTTCCTCTTCCTGATGTAACTCTCCTTCCTCTTCCTGATGTACCTCTCCTTCCTCTTCCTGATGTAATTCTCCTTCCTCTTCCTGATGTAACTCTCTTTCTGATGTAACTCTCCTTCCTCTTTCTGATGTACCTCTACTTCCTCTTCCTGATGTACCTCTCCTTCCTCTTCCTGATGTACCTCTCCTTCCTCTTTCTGATGTACCTCTCCTTCCTCTTCCTGATGTACCTCTCCTTCCTCTTTCTGATGTACCTCTCCTTCCTCTTCCTGATGTACCTCTCCTTCCTCTTCCTGATGTAACTCTCCTTCTTCTTCCTGATGTACCTCTCCTTCCTCTTTCTGATGTACCTCTCCTTCCTCTTCCTGATGTACCTCTCCTTCCTCTTCCTGATGTACCTCTCCTTCCTCTTTCTGATGTACCTCTCCTTCCTCTTCCTGATGTAACTCTCCTTCCTCTTCCTGATGTACCTCTCCTTCCTCTTCCTGATGTACCTCTCCTTCATCTTCCTGATGTAACTCTCCTTCCTCTTCCTGATGTAACTCTCCTTCCTCTTCCTGATGTACCTCTCCTTCCTCTTCCTGATGTACCGCTCCTTCATCTTCCTGATGTAACTCTCCTTCCTCTTCCTGATGTAACTCTCCTTCCTCTTCATTATGTAATTCTCCTTCCTCTTCCTGATGTACCTCTACTTCCTCTTCCTGATGTACCTCTCCTTCCTCTTCCTGATGTAACTCTCCTTCCTCTTCCTGATGTAACTCTCCTTCCTCTTCCTGATGTAACTCTCCTTCCTCTTCATGATGTAATTCTCCTTCCTCTTCCTGATGTACCTCTACTTCCTCTTCCTGATGTACCTCTCCTTCCTCTTCCTGATGTAACTCTCCTTCCTCTTCCTGATGTAACTCTCCTTCCTCTTCCTGATGTACCTCTCCTTCCTCTTCCTGATGTAATTCTCCTTCCTCTTCCTGATGTAACTCTCTTTCTGATGTAACTCTCCTTCCTCTTCCTGATGTACCTCTCCTTCCTCTTCCTGATGTACCTCTCCTTCCTCTTTCTGATGTACCTCTCCTTCCTCTTCCTGATGTACCTCTCCTTCCTCTTCCTGATGTAACTCTCCTTCTTCTTCCTGATGTACCTCTCCTTCCTCTTTCTGATGTACCTCTCCTTCCTCTTCCTGATGTACCTCTCCTTCCTCTTCCTGATGTACCTCTCCTTCCTCTTTCTGATGTACCTCTCCTTCCTCTTCCTGATGTAACTCTCCTTCCTCTTCCTGATGTACCTCTCCTTCCTCTTCCTGATGTACCTCTCCTTCATCTTCCTGATGTAACTCTCCTTCCTCTTCCTGATGTAACTCTCCTTCCTCTTCCTGATGTACCTCTCCTTCCTCTTCCTGATGTACCTCTCCTTCATCTTCCTGATGTAACTCTCCTTCCTCTTCCTGATGTAACTCTCCTTCCTCTTCCTGATGTAATTCTCCTTCCTCTTCCTGATGTACCTCTACTTCCTCTTCCTGATGTACCTCTCCTTCCTCTTCCTGATGTAACTCTCCTTCCTCTTCCTGATGTAACTCTCCTTCCTCTTCCTGATGTACCTCTCCTTCCTCTTCCTGATGTAATTCTCCTTCCTCTTCCTGATGTAACTCTCTTTCTGATGTAACTCTCCTTCCTCTTTCTGATGTACCTCTACTTCCTCTTCCTGATGTACCTCTCCTTCCTCTTCCTGATGTACCTCTCCTTCCTCTTTCTGATGTACCTCTCCTTCCTCTTCCTGATGTACCTCTCCTTCCTCTTTCTGATGTACCTCTCCTTCCTCTTCCTGATGTACCTCTCCTTCCTCTTCCTGATGTAACTCTCCTTCTTCTTCCTGATGTACCTCTCCTTCCTCTTTCTGATGTACCTCTCCTTCCTCTTCCTGATGTACCTCTCCTTCCTCTTCCTGATGTACCTCTCCTTCCTCTTTCTGATGTACCTCTCCTTCCTCTTCCTGATGTAACTCTCCTTCCTCTTCCTGATGTACCTCTCCTTCCTCTTCCTGATGTACCTCTCCTTCATCTTCCTGATGTAACTCTCCTTCCTCTTCCTGATGTAACTCTCCTTCCTCTTCCTGATGTACCTCTCCTTCCTCTTCCTGATGTACCGCTCCTTCATCTTCCTGATGTAACTCTCCTTCCTCTTCCTGATGTAACTCTCCTTCCTCTTCATTATGTAATTCTCCTTCCTCTTCCTGATGTACCTCTACTTCCTCTTCCTGATGTACCTCTCCTTCCTCTTCCTGATGTAACTCTCCTTCCTCTTCCTGATGTAACTCTCCTTCCTCTTCCTGATGTACCTCTCCTTCCTCTTCCTGATGTAATTCTCCTTCCTCTTCCTGATGTACCTCTCCTTCCTCTTCCTGATGTACCTCTCCTTCCTCTTCCTGATGTAACTCTCCTTCCTCTTCCTGATGTAATTCTCCTTCCTCTTCCTGATGTACCGCTACTTCTTCTTCCTGATGTACCTCTCCTTCCTCTTCCTGATGTAACTCTCCTTCCTCTTCCTGATGTAACTCTCCTTCCTCTTTCTGATGTAACTCTCCTTCCTCTTCCTGATGTAACTCTCCTTCCTCTTCCTGATGTAACTCTCCTTCCTCTTCCTGATGTACCTCTCCTTCATCTTCCTGATGTACCTCTCCTTCATCTTCCTGATGTATCTCTCCTTCCTCTTCCTGATGTAACTCTCCTTCCACTTCCTGATGTACCTCTCCTTCCTCTTCCTGAAAGAACTCTCCTTCCTCTTCCTGATGTAACTCTCCTTCCTCTTCCTGATGTACCTCTCCTTCCTCTTCCTGATGTACCTCTCCTTCCTCTTCCTGATTTAACTCTCCTTCCTCTTCCTGATGTACCTCTCCTTCCTCTTCCTGATGTACCTCTCCTTCCTCTTCCTGATGTACCTCTCCTTCCTCTTCCTGATGTACCTCTCCTTCCTCTTCCTGATGTACCTCTCCTTCCTCTTCCTGATGTACCTCTCCTTCCTCTTCCTGATGTACCTCTCCTTCCTCTTCCTGATTTAACTCTCTTTCCTCTTCCTGATGTACCTCTCCTTCCTCTTCCTGATGTACCTCTCCTTCCTCTTCCTGATGTACCTCTCCTTCCTCTTCCTGATGTACCTCTCCTTCCTCTTCCTGATATACCTCTCCTTCCTCTTCCTGATGTAACTCTCCTTCCTTGAAACACAGCCTTGTGTCCCAAATGGCACCCTACTCCCCCACATAGTGCACTACTGTTGACCAGGGCCCATAGACCACAAAAGTAGTGCAATACAGTATATAGGGAATAGGGTGCACCCTACATAGAGACTGGCTGGCTGGCTGACTGACTGACTGACTGACTGGCTGGCTGACTGACTGACTGGCTTGCTGGCTGACTGTACTGGCTGACTGACTGACTGACTGACTGGCTGGCTGACTGGCTGGCTGTACTGGCTGACTACACTGGCTGGTTGGCTTATTGACTGGCTGACTGACTGGCTGACTGTACTGGCTGACTGGCTGTCTGACTTTACTGGCTGTACTGGCTGGCTGTACTGGCTGACTGGCTGCCTGTACTGGCTGACTGTACTGGCTGACTGGCTGGCTGGCTGACTGGCTGGCTGACTGTACTGGCTGACTGAATGACTGACTGGCTGGCTGACTGGACTGGCTGACTGACTGACTGGCTGTCTGGCTGACTGAACTGGCTGACTACACTGGCTGGTTGGCTGACTGGCTGGCTTACTGACTGGCTGACTGGCTGACTGACTGGCGCACTGGCTGGCTGACTGTACTGGCTGACTGACTGGCTGGCTGTACTGACTGACTGGCTGACTGTACTGGCTGACTGTACTGGCTGACTGGCTAGCTGGCTGACTGTACTGGCTGACTGTACTGGCTGTACTGGCTGACTGCACTGGCTGGTTGGCTGACTGGCTGACTGACAGGCTGGCTGGCTGTACTGACTGACTATACTGACTGACTGTACTGGCTGACTGTACTGGCTGACTGGCAGGCTGACTGGCTGACTGTGCTGTCTGACTGGCTGGCTGGCTGACTAGCTGACTGTACTGGCTGACTGACTGACTGGTTGGTTGGTTGGTTGGCTGACTGTACTGGCTGACTGACTGGCTGACTGCACTGGCTGGTCGGCTGACTGTACTGGTTGGTTGGTTGGCAGGTTGACTGGCTGACTCTACTGGTTGGTTGGTTGGCAGGCTGACTGGCTGACTGTACTGGCTGGTTGGCTGACTGGCTGACTGTACTGGTTGGTTGGTTGGTTGGCAGGCTGACTGTACTGGTTGGTTGGTTGGCAGGCTGACTGTACTGGTTGGTTGGTTGGCAGGCTGACTGGCTGACTAGCTGACTGTACTGGCTGGTTGGCTGACTGGCTGACTGTACTGGTTGGTTGGTTGGTTGGTTGGTTGGTTGGTTGGCAGGCTGACTGTACTGGTTGGTTGGTTGGCAGGCTGACTGTACTGGTTGGTTGGTTGGTTGGCAGGCTGACTGTACTGGTTGGCAGGCTGACTGGCTGACTGTACTGGTTGGTTGGTTGGCAGGCTGACTGGCTGACTAGCTGACTGTACTGGCTGGTTGGCTGACTAGCTGACTGCTGTCTGACTGGCTGGCTAGCTGACTATACTAGCTGGTTGTCTGACTGGCTGGCTAGCTGACTATACTAGCTGACTGGCTGCCTAGCTGACTATACTAGCTGGTTGGCTGACTGGCTGACTGGCTGGTTGACTGACTGTACTGGCTGACTGGCTGGATGGCTGACTGTACTGGCTGACTGGCTGACTGTACTGGCTGGCTGGATGGCTGACTGACTGGCTGACTGTACTGGCTGACTGGCTGACTGTACTGGCTGACTGGCTGACTGTACTGGCTGACTGTACTGGCTGGCTGGATGGCTGACTGTACTGGCTGACTGTACTGGCTGGCTATACTGGCTGGCTGTACTAGTTGGCAGGTTGGCAGGCTGACTGGCTGACTGTACTGGCTGACTATACTGTCTGACTGTACTGGCTGACTGTACTGGCTGACTGTACTGGCTGACTATACTGGCTGACTATACTGGCTGACTGTACTGGCTGACTGGCTGGTTGGCTGGGAAAACTTCATCACCTTTTATCAGTGAAAAACCAGAACACAGAAACCTTTAGAAGGGAACACAATATATTTATTACAGTTTGGCCCAGAGGACTGTACTCTGAGGTATACTTGGTTTTTAAAGAAAATAAAAACAGCTGTAGAACTAATGGGACTGACATTGGTGTTAGCCAACGCTCAGCGTCTTTAGTTGAGTTCACTGAGGGTTTTCTCCATGTGACAGGCTGTTCCTTCTCCACGGGCCAGTGTACCTTTCCTTGTAATACCATTAGTAGTCTTTAGAGCCTTTAAAAGCTAGAGCGAGAAACACAGAGAGAGAGAGAGAGAGAGAGATAGAGAGAGAGAGACAGAGAGAGACAGAGAGAGACAGAGAGAGAGAGACATTCACTGTTTTTTCAACGGCCAAGACTTTTAGAAATCATCAAAAACAAAGGAGGACCAAAGCACTCTTCATATAATGAATTAAAATGCCTTTATTTGTATGGCCCTAGGGCAGCTGGGTAGTTAGCTGTGCTCCCCCCTGACGAAGGCCATGCAGCTGAAACATGTCAGAGTTTTAAAACTTTGTTTCTATTGAACGTGCCATACAAATAAAGGACTTTAAATTCATTATATGAAGAGTGCCTTGGTCCTCTTTCCTTTTTGATGACCAATTTACCCCTTTTACCAAAGAGCACCTTCTATCTACCAAAACCTTGTGTACCTGAGTACCTTCTGTCTACCAAAACGTTGTGTACCTGAGTACCTTCTGTCTACTAAAACCTACTGTCGTGTACCTGAGTACCTTCTGTCTACCAAAACCTACTGTAGTGTACCTTCTGTCTACCAAAACCTACTGATGTGTACCTGAGTACCTTCTGTCTACCAACACCTACTGTAGTGTACCTGAGTACCTTCTGTCTACCAAAACCTACTGATGTGTACCTGAGTACCTTCTGTTTACCAAAACCTACTGATGTGTACCTGAGTACCTTCTGTCTACCAAAACCTACTGATGTGTACCTGAGTACCTTCTGTCTACCAAAACCTACTATTGTGTACCTGAGTACCTTCTGTCTACTAAAACCTACTGTCGTGTACCTGAGTACCTTCTGTCTACCAAAACCTACTGTAGTGTACCTTCTGTCTACCAAAACCTACTATTGTGTACCTGAGTACCTTCTGTCTACCAAAACCTACTGTAGTGTACCTGAGTACCTTCTGTCTACCAGAACCTACTGTAGTGTACCTTAGTACCTTCTGTCTACTAAAACCTACCGTTGTGTACCTTCTGTCTACCAAAACCTACTGTTGAGTACCTTCTGTCTACCAAAACCTACTGTTGTGTACCTGAGTACCTTCTGTCTACTAAAACCTACTGGTGTGTACCTGAGTACCTTCTGTCTACCAAAACCTACTGATGAGTACCTGAGTACCTTCTGTCTACCAAAACCTTGTGTACCCGAGTACCTTCTGTCTCCCAAAACCTACTGATGAGTACCTGAGTACCTTCTGTCTACCAAAACCTTGTGTACCTGAGTACCTTCTGTCTACCAAAACCTACTGTTGTGTACCTGAGTACCTTCTGTCTACTAAAACCTACTATTGTGTACCTGAGTACCTTCTGTCTACCAAAACCTACTATTGTGTACCTGAGTACCTTCTGTCTACCAAAACCTACTGTTGTGTACCTGAGTACCTTCTGTCTACTAAAACCTACTGATGTGTACCTGAGTACCTTCTGTCTACCAAAACCTACTGTTGTGTACCTGAGTACCTTCTGTCTACTAAAACCTACTATTGTGTACCTGAGTACCTTCTGTCTACTAAAACCTACTATTGTGTACCTGAGTACCTTCTGTCTACCAAAACCTACTATTGTGTACCTGAGTACCTTCTGTCTACTAAAACCTACTGATGAGTACCTGAGTACCTTCTGTCTACCAAAACCTTGTGTACCTTAGTACCTTCTGTCTACCAAAACCTTGTGTACCTTAGTACCTTCTGTCTACAAAATCTCAATCAGGGACAACGATTGACAGCTGCCTCTGATTGAGAATCATACCAGGCCAAACACAAAACCCCAACATAGAAAATCACACATAGACAGCCCACCCCAACTTACGCCCTGACCAACTAAATAAATACAAGAAAAAGGAAAAACAGGTCAAGAACGTGACACCCAGTTCATGTTGTATACCTACGTTTGTAAATTAAACTACTTATAGTATGGAGCCATCCATCATGATGATTCAATTATTCTCTTTAAATATGTATCTCCTTAATTCCAAGCAAGTTGTGTATGGAGCATACATGCCCCTAGAGCCAGACGTCATCCATAGACAACCTAAATACTGTACATCCGTGGATTATCTTTATTGAATACAATTATTTTGTAGATCGTAGTTTTTTTTTTAAATCCTCAATTAAACATTAACATGGCTGTAACCTGCTCCCGTTCTCCTTTCTCGGTTGTGTACCTACGACAGGAATTAACCTTGTAATGTCTCCTGTCCTCTCCTCTCTAGGATGAGTTCTACAAGCAGCTACAGGCTATCAGACAGCCATTGCACATTCCCATTGACACAGAGAGTGACATCCTGGAACCACTTGAGCAGGACAAGTGTGAGTGACTGTGGCTGGCCACCTACCTGCCTTACCCTTTGACCCTTTGACCCTTTGACTGTGGCTGGCCACCTACCTGCCTTACCCTTTGACCCTTTGACCCTTTGACTGTGGCTGGCCACCTACCTGCCTTACCCTTTGACCCTTTGACTGTGGCTGGCCACCTACCTGAATTACCTTATACAGATGCCTTCGGGAAAGTATTCAGACCCTTTGACTTTTACCACATTTTGTTACGTTACAGCCTTATATTAAAATGGATTAAATAAATTAAAAAAGCGAATCAATCTACACACAATGCTCCATTACGACAAATGAAAACAGGTTTTTAGATTTTTTTTGTTGCAAATGTATAAAATATTTAAATCAGAAGTACCTTATTTGTATTCAGACTCTTTGCTATGAGTCTCGAAATTGAGCTCAGATCAGCAACCAATTTGACAGAGCTTGTAGAATATGTGGCACAATCCAGGTGTGGAAAGTTCTGAGAGACTTACCCAGAATGACTCACAACTGTAATCCTTGCCAAAGGTGCTTCTACAAAGTATTGACACAGGGCTGTGAATATCTACAAACAGGTTTTCACTTTATCAAGATAAAGTTATGCTAGTATTGTGTGGAGATGGGAGAGATTTAAAAAAAAATCTATTTTGAATTCTGGCTGTAAACCAGTCAAGTCAAGGGGTATGAATACTTTCTGAAGGCACTATATCTAATATCTCTTTATTTGACAGTTTTATCAGTAGAAAGTTGTGATTGTGTCAGATCAGAAATACCTTATTCATATAAGTATTCAGACCCTTTGCTATGAGACTCAGAATTGAGCTCAGGTGCATCCTGTTTCCATTGATCATCCTTGAGATGTTTCTACAACTTGATTGTGGTAAATTCAAGTCATTGGACATGATTTGGAAAGGCACACGCCTGTCTATATATATAAGTTCCAACAGTTGACAGTGCATGTCAGAGCAGAAACCAAGCCATGAGGTTGAAGGAATTGTCCATAGAGCTCTGAGACAGGATTGTGTTGAGGCACAGATCTGGGGAAGGGTACCAAAACATGTCTGCACTATTGAAGGTCCCCAAGAACAAAGTGGCCTCCATCATTCTTTAATGGAAGAAGATTGGAAACACTAAGATGTTTCCTGGAGCTGGCCGCCCGGCCAAACTGATCAATCGGGGGAGAAGGGTCTTGGTCAGGGAGGTGACCAAGAACCCAACGGTCACTCTGACAGAGCTTCAGTGAACCTCTGTGGAGAGGGGAGATCCTTCCAGAAGGACAACCATCTCTGCAGCACTCCACCAATCAGGCCTTTATAGTAGAATGCCCCTCCCGTGTGGCACAGAGGTCTAAGGCACTGCATCTCAGCGCTAGAGGCGTCACTGCAAACCCTGGTTCGATTCCAGGCTTTATCACAATCGGCCGTGATTGGGAGTCCCATAAGGCGGCGCACAATTGGCCCAGCGTCATCCGGGTTTGGCTGGGGTAGGACGTCATTGTAAATCAGAATTTGTTCTTAACTGACTTGCCTAGTTACATAAAGGTTAAATCAAATGAAAAATAAACTGTGGCCAGACGGAAGACTCTCCTCAGTAAATGGCACATGAGAGCCCGCTTGAAGTCTGCCAAAAGAGATGATCTGAAGAGAAGAATGGGAGAAACACCCCAAATACAGGTGTGCCAAGCTTATAGCATCATACCCAAGAAGACTCGATGCTGTAATCGCTGCAAAAGGTACTTCAACAAAATACTGATTAAAGGGTCTGAATACTTATCTAAATGTGATATTTCAGTTTTTAATTCTTAATACATTTGCACAAAAAAAAAAAAAAAATGTTTTCACTTTGTCATCATGAGGTATTATGATGATTGATGATCAATTGTGATTATTGATGAGGGGGGGAGTAATCCATTTTAGAATAAGGCTGTAAACTAACAGAATGTGGAAAAAGTCAAAGGGGTCTGAATACTTTTGGAATGCACTGTACTTCTCCCTCTCTTTCTATCTTCTTGTCTCTGTCTATTTCTCTACCTTCCTCTCTTCATCTTTATCCTATTGGCTGGTTCTTTCTTGTTGTCTTCTCTGTCCCACAATGACTTACAGGTGAAATCAAAGTGTAACACTTTCTCCAAGCTATTCTCATGAAACGTGTGATATTATAGTGTCCACAGTATAACTGACTACATTATTAATGGCATCGGGTGTACCACATCATTTCCTTAGTTCAAAATATTAATGTCAATACTCCAATTCTGAGTGATTTATTATACAAAGTATGCGTTTCCATGGACCTAAAGATGAGATTTATGTAGCCTGTTAAATTCAGTACAAACACTTTAGAGTTTAGGCTATACAACAGGGTAATTTAGGGGCGGATAAGGCTGTTGATATTGTCTAAAATTACATTTCTAGGTGTCATCAGAGAGATTTATTAGTCGATGGACGTGAATGACTCCATGGAATCTCATAAATAGTTATAGGAGTTTGGCTTGAGTATGACTTCTCTCTTTGTCTCTCTTTCTTTCTGTCTCTCTGTCTCTCTTTCTCTCTCTGTCTCTCTTTCTCTCTCTGTCTCTCTCCCTCTCTCTCTCTCTCTCTCTCTCTCTCTCTCTCTCTCTCTCTCTCTCTCTCTCTCTCTCTCTTTCTTTCATTTTATTTATGTCTCTCTCTCTCTCTCTCTCTTTCTTTCTCTCTCTCTTTCTTTCTCTCCCTCTCTCTCTCTCTCTCTTTCTTTCATTTTATTTATGTCTCTCTCTCTCTCTCTCTCTCTCTCTCTCTCTCTCTCTCTCTCTCTCTCTCTCTCTCTCTCTCTCTTTCTTTCTCTCTCTCTCTTTCTTTCTCTCCCTCTCTCTCTCTCTCTCTCTCTTTCTTTCATTTTATTTATGTCTCTCTCTCTCTCTCTCTCTCTCTCTCTCTCTCTCTCTCTCTCTCTCTATTTCTTTCATTTTATTTATGTCTCTCTCTCTCTCTTTCTTTCTCTCTCTCTCTCTCTCTCTCTCTCTCTCTTTCTTTCTCTCTCTCTCTCTCTCTCTCTCTCTCTCTCTCTCTCCTTTGAACATGACATTATTGGATCAATGTGCGTCCCAAATAACACTCTGTTCCCTGTACTACTACACAATGTACTACTCATGGGCCAGGGCCCTATGGGACACAGCCTCTGTTCTAGTGTACGCCTCATAGGTATGTGGGGAATAGGGTGCCAGTAGTGCACTATGTGGGGAATAGGGTGCCAGTAGTGCACTATGTGGGGAATAGGGTGCCAGTAGTGGACTAATAGGGTGCCAGTAGTGCACTATGTGGGGAATAGGGTGCCAGTAGTGGACTAATAGGGTGCCAGTAGTGGACTATGTGAGGAATAGGGTGCCAGTAGTGCACTATGTGAGGAATAGGGTGCCAGTAGTGCACTATGTGGGGAATAGGGTGCCAGTAGTGGACTAATAGGGTGCCAGTAGTGGACTATGTGGGGAATAGGGTGCCAGTAGTGGACTAATAGGGTGCCAGTAGTGCACTATGTGGGGAATAGGGTGCCAGTAGGGGACTAATAGGGTGCCAGTAGTGGACTATGTGAGGAATAGGGTGCCAGTAGTGCACTATGTGAGGAATAGGGTGCCAGTAGTGGACTAATAGGGTGCCAGTAGTGCACTATGGGAGGAATAGGGTGCCAGTAGTGGACTAATAGGGTGCCAGTAGTGCACTATGTGAGGAATAGGGTGCCAGTAGTGGACTATGTGGGGAATAGGGTGCCAGTAGTGGACTATGTGGGGAATAGGGTGCCAGTAGTGGACTAATAGGGTGCCAGTAGTGGACTATGTGGGGAATAGGGTGCCAGTAATGGACTAATAGGGTGCCAGTAGTGCACTATGTGGGGAATAGGGTGCCAGTAGTGCACTATGTGAGGAATAGGGTGCCAGTAGTGGACTATGTGGGGAATAGGGTGCCAGTAGTGGACTATGTGGGGAATAGGGTGCCAGTAGTGGACTATGTGGGGAATAGGGTGCCAGTAATGGACTAATATGGTGCCAGTAGTGGACTATGTGGGGAATAGGGTGCCAGTAATGGACTAATAGGGTGCCAGTAGTGCACTATGTGGGGAATAGGGTGCCAGTAGTGCAATATGTGGGGAATAGGGTGCATTTGGGCCGTACAATCCATCTTTAAACATTAGATCATACCTCCCTTGATATTCAGCTCTATAAACCAGATTAATCTAGTAATATCTAATCATATAGTAATATGTAATCCTATAATGATATGTAAGTATGTACTAATGTAATTATATATTAATATCGAATCATATATTCATATCTATTCATATAATAATATGATATATAATAATATACTAATGTATTTATATATTCATATCTAAGAATACATTCTTATCTAATCATATAATAATATAATGCTATGTAATAGTGTATTAATTTAATGATATGTATTACTATTCAAATGTAATAATATTTTAATATCTAATCATATAATAATATAATAATATGTAATGTTATAATGATATGTAACACTATACTAATGTGTAATACTATATGAATATCCCCCAAAAATATTTGAATATAATACTATAGTAATATGTAATAACTTAGTAATATATTAATACTATATTAATATGTAAAACAATATATTAATATGTAATAATATAATACTATATTAATATGTAATATATTTAAATGTATTAATATCAATATGTAATCATATAGCAATATGTAATACTGTATTAACGTGATAACATAGTAATATGTAATAATATAGTAATATGTGACTCTCTGAGGTGTGTAATACTATATGAATATCCCCCAAAAATATTTGAATATAATACTATAGTAATATGTAATAACTTAGTAATATATTAATACTATATTAATATGTAAAAAAATATATTAATATGTAATAATATAATACTATATTAATATGTAATATATTTAAATGTATTAATATCAATATGTAATCATATAGCAATATGTAATACTGTATTAACGTGATAACATAGTAATATGTAATAATATAGTAATATGCGACTCTCTGAGGTCATTAAAGATCCCATGGCACTTATCGAAAGAGTAGGGGTGTTAACCCCGGTGTCCTGGCTAAATTCCCAATCTGGCCCTGAAACCATCATGGTCACCTAATAATCCCCAGTTTACAATTGGCTCATTCATCCCCCTCCTCTCCCCTGTAACTATTCCCCAGGTCGTTGCTGCAAATGAGAACGTGTTCTCAGTCAACTTACCTGGTAAAATAACGGTAAAATAAAAAAATTAAATAAAAAAATAAAAATGTAATAATATAGTGATATGTAATACTATATGAATATGTAATAATATAGTAATATATTTTGTATTAAGGTAATACTATATTAATATCTAATAATATGGTAATATGTAATAGCATATTATTATGTAATAATATAGTAATATATTAATAATATAATACTATTAAAATCATATGTAATCATATATTAATTTCTAATAATATATCAATATGTAATAATATAGTAATTTACCAATATATGACTATGTAATATTATATTAATATGTAATAATATAGTAATATATTATGTAATAAGGCAATAATATATTAATATATAATAAATTAAATATTCACTTACTTTTTGAAAATATTCCTTTGATTTGCAATCCAAAGGGTCCCAGCTACAACATGTAGTGTCGTTTTGTTAGATAAAATCCTTCGTTATATTCCAAAAAGTCTGTTTAGTTGGCGCCATTGATTTGAGTAATCCACTCGTTCAACGTGCAGAGAAAGGAATCCCAAAAGCTACTGCTAAACTTTGTTAAAACAAGTCAAAATACATTTTTATTTAATCGTCAGGTACCCTAAAATGTAATTAAACTATAATATTTCATACGGAAAGAAGTTTGTTCAATAGGAAAACGATATTAGCAGGTGCACGTCCTCTACGTCGCACGCGCACAGACTGATTTCTAACTCTTGAGTCCCAGTACTAAAACTCATAATTCTTCCTCGTTTTGGAAGGAACACGCTTGAAACCTTGAACAAAGACTGTTGACATCTAGTGGAAGCCATAGGAATTGCAATCTGGGAGCTGGATTTGGATATGCCCATATACTTTCCATTGTAAGAGCATGGGATCTCAAAAAAACAAACAATCGGGTTGGTTTTTCTTTGGATTTTCTCCTACCATATCTATTGTGTTATAGTCTCATACATTTCTACAAACTTCAACGTGTTTTCTATCCAATGGTACCAATTATATGCATATCCTGGCTTCTGGGCCTGAGTAACACGCAGTTTACTTTGGGCACGTCAGTCAGGCAGGAAGTGGAGAAAAATAGACCCTAGCCTAAAGAAGTCTTGAAGCTGCCAGTTGAGGACTTGAGAGTCGTCTGTTTCTCAAACTAGACACTAATGTACTTGTCCTCTTGCTCAGTTGTGCACCGGGGCCTCCCACTCCTCTTTCTACTCTGGTTAGAGCCATTTTGTACTGATCTGTGAAGGGAAAAGTACACAGCGTTGTACGAGACCTTTAGTTTCATGGCAATTTCTCCCATGGAATAGCCTTCATTTCTCAGAACAAGAATATAATGACGAGTTTCAGAAGAAAGTTCTTTGTTTCTGGCCATTTTGAGCCTGTAATCGAACCCACAAATGCTGATGCTCCAGATACTCAACTAGTCTAAAGAAAGCCAGTTTTATTGCTTCTTTTAATCAACACAATAGTTTTCAGCTGTGCTAACATAATTGCAAAAGGGTTTTCTAATGATCAATTAACCTTTTAAAATTATAAACTTGGATTAGCTAACACAATGTGCCATTGGAACACTGGAGTGATGGTTGCTGATAATGGGCCTCTGTACGCCTATGTAGATATTCCATAAAAAAATCTTCAATTTCCAGATACAATAGTCATTTACAACAATAACAATGTCTACACTGTATTTCTGATACATTTGATGTTATTTCAATGGACAAAAAATGTGCTTTTCTTTCAAAATCAAGGACATTTATAAGTGACCCCAAACTTTTGAATGGTAGTGTATATTGAATATGGTGCCATTTGGAATTCCAAGTCGAACCAAACATTCCGCACACAAAATGGCCGTAATCTAATAGAAACATAAGTGTACATGACAGGTCTCTCTGAGGGAATGAGGCTTGTTTTGCCAAGAGAATGTATCTGATGAAATGAGGGAATTTAAACTCAGCAAAAAAAGAAATGTCCTCTCACTGTCAACTGCGTTTATTTTTAACAAACTTAACATGTGTAAATATTTGTATGAACATAACAAGAAGTACTGCAGTGCATCTCCTACTGATGGACTGCACCAGATTTGCCGGTTCTTGCTGTGAGATGTTACCCCACTCTTCCACCTGCAAGTTCCCGGATATTTTTGTGGGGAATGGCCCTAGCCCTCACCCTGCGATCCAACAGGTCCCAGACGGGTTCAATGGGATTGAGATTCAGGCTCTTTGCTGGCCATGGCAGAACACTGACATTCCTGTCTTGCAGGAAATCACGCACAGAACGAGCAGTATGGCTGGTGGCATTGTCATGCTGGAGGGTCATGTCAGGATGAGCCTGCAGGAAGGGTACCACATGAGGGAGGAGGATGTCTTCCCTGTAACGCACAGCGTTAAGATTGCCTGCAATGACAACAAGCTCAGTCCGATGATGCTGTGACACATCGCCCCAGACCATGACAGACCCTCCACCTCCAAATCGATCCCGCTCCAGAGTACAGGCCTCGGTGTAACGCTCATTCCTTTGACGATAAAAGCTAATCCAACTATCACCCCTGGTGAGACAAAACCGTGACTCGTCAGTGAAGAGCACTTTTTGCCAGTCCTGTCTGGTCCAGCGACAGGACGGGGGGTTTGTGGATTTGTGCCCATAGGCGATGTTGTTGCCGGTGATGTCTGGTGAGGACCTGCCTTACAACAGGCCTGTAAGCCCTCATTCCAGCCTCTCTCAGCCTGTTGCGGACAGTCTGAGCACTGATGGAGGGATTGTGCATTCCTGGTGTAACTCGGGCAGTTGTTGTTGCCATCTTGTACCTGTCCCGCAGGTGTGATGTTCAGATGTACCTATCATGTGTAGGTGTTGTTACACATGGTCTGCCACTGCGAGGACGATCAGCTGTCTGTCCTGTCTCCCTGTAGCGCTGTCTTAGGCGTCTCACAGTACGGACATCGCAATTTATTGCCCTGGCCACATTTGCAGTCCTCATGCCTCCTTGCAGCATGCCTAAGGCACGTTCAAGCAGATGAGCAGGGACCCTGGGCATCTTTCTTTTGGTGTTTTTTCAGAGTCAGTAGAAAGGCCTCTTTAGTGTCCTAAGTTTTCATAACTGTGACCTTAATTGCCTACCGTCTGTAAGCTGTTAGTGTCTTAACGACCGCTCCACAGGTGCATGTTCATTAATTGTTTATGGTTCATTGAACAAGCATGGGAAACAGTGTTTAATTTATGAAAAACTACTGCATGAATTAAGAGTTTAGTGTACTGTGTGTATACACTTGCCAATAGAGGTATCTTGTTTGAGGTTATATTTGGTCTTAGTTAGAATACACCTGAATTCACTACACAATGTTGTCACAGTGGAGATGGGTCTAAATGACCATCTCTCACCTTTTCCACGGGTTTCGTAAAGGATAAATGCATACATTATAAATTACGTTGTAGACTAATGTGTTATTGTCTGTTCTGATCCATTCACAGGTGGGGTACGGGATGCCAATAAAAGATCAGTGTTCTCAGGTAAAAATGTCAAAAGCATGTTTCAAGTGTACCAGTCTGACCCAATCAACCAGTCATAATCAACCAGTCATAATCAAACAGTCATAATCAACCAACATCTCACTCATCTTCTTGTCTATATACACATTTTGAAAACTGTAACACATTCACACTTTATTCTTAAAGCAGAACATATTTTTCCGCTCAGAATCACACCAACGTGGTCTTCCGGACCACCAAAGGCCTTATACATTACCAGGTAGTAGTCGTGGATATGATATATTGCTCGGATTATATTGCATAGATAATATTGTATGGATTATATTGTATGGATTATATTGTGTGGATTATATTTGTATGTATATTATGCTAACATGATTATGTGGATCAAAAAGCCATCCAATAAGAATCAACCAGCCTAGAGCTGGTATATATTCATTTTTAAAACAATAACATATTTTCTACTTAACCCTTTAAAGTGTAACAGAATTTACGCTCAAAAACAAAACAATCTAGTCTTGCAATGGCGTTATTAACAGGTAACAGCAGCAATGGATTACATATATTATTATATGGGTCAACAAGCCATCCAATAGCACCATAATATTAGCCAGTATGTTTCTCATTAGTAGTATATATACCGATCAACTTTGGGTTGAGACTCCTTTACCCCCATTAGACAAACGGGAGACATCTTTATTTGACATGTCTGTCCGCCAATGACCTCACTCAGAGTCCCCGGCAACCACCGCAGTGTACATTTGCCCCAGAAACCACCAATGGGTGACTCAGAAGCCTCCACCTTCCTTTATTGACCCACCAATTAGCCGCTAGATGGAAGACGTAGTGGCTTGGTAATGCCGTTGGGGGACGTCAGTCATTTTGGAGAGGGGGAGAAAGAGGGGTGGAAGAGGAAGGAGAGAAGAAATGGGGAAAAGGGAGCCAGAAGCGTGAGGGAGAGAGAGAGAGAATGTCAAAGAAAGAGGGAAGGAAGGAGAGAGACTGGAGGAAACAGAGATGCAGGCACCTTCCACACATCGTGTCAAGGCTTTACAGAGTTTAAAGAGGTTTAACACTGTGAATCCTATTGAACATCTGTGGAAAGACTTGAAGATTGCTGTTCACCCCCGCTCCCCATCTAATTTAACAGATCTTGAGAAAATCTGCAAGGAAGAATGGGAGAGAATCCCCAAATCCAGATGTGCAAATCTGATACAGGGTTTAACACTGCAGACAGCGTCAAGGCTTTACATGGTATAACACTGCAGACAGTGTCAAAGCTTTACATGGTATAACACACTGAAGCCCATTGAAAATATGTGGAAAGACTAGAAGATTGCTGTTCACAGCTGCTTCCCATCTAACTTAGCAGACCTGATAAAATCTGCAAGGAAGAATGAGAGAAAATCCCCAAATTCAGATGACACAAAGCTGATAGACGTACCCAAGATGACACAAAGCTCTATTCACAGCCAAAGGTGCTTCTACAAAGTATTGCCTCAGTGGTGTGAAAACATGTATAAATTAGATATTTATGTATTTTAATGATCAATACATTTGAATAAAAAAATCTAAAAACAGGTTTTCACTTCGTCATTATGGGGTATTGTGTGTAGATGGGTGAGAATTTTTTAAATATTTAATCCATTTTAAATTCAGGTTGTAACACAAATTGTGGAATAAGTCAAGGGGTATGAATACTTCCTGAAGGCACTGTATAGTGGACTACTTTTGACCAGCGCCGTATAGGGAATAAAGTGCCAATTGGGACGCGACCCAGAAAGTGTCTGATTGGTTAGAGGAGGTTGTCTGCAGTTCTGCCTTATTATGGCTCTAGGTTGTCAACACGTTCTGCCCACAGTTCCCAGAGTCAGAGAGAGAGAGAGAGATCGGGCCGGCGCTTTGGCTATCTGAGATGCCATGAACTAACACTGCAATGGTAACCATGACAAACCACCAACAATCCAATGCTGTAACCATGACACTCGACCCAAACCCTTATGCTGTAAACATGACACTCGACCCAAACCCCAATGCTGGGTGCTGATGTCACGGTTCCCCTATCACTCATCTCCCAGAATTTATAGCTTGAAATATCGGTCTCTGGATGCCCCGCTCTCTCGGTCCAAACTCAACCAATCAACCAGGCTCCATTCTCATTTTCCCCCTCATGTTTATGTTTGACATGTTCAAATATTAAAGTCTGTTTTATTGTAATGGCTCAGGCTATTATTCCTTATTAGCGGTTGTTGAATTGCTTGCGTCTGAATCTTGGTATCTAAGGAGTCTGATTTAGTGTTTTCATCTGTGTGTGTGTGTGTGTGTGTGTTTTTTTTTTTTTTTTACAGGCCTATAGGAATGAAAACCAGAGAAAGAGACATTGATCCAAACAAATAATTATGCAAAACCACTTGGGCATTTTCAATATTGTGTACAGAGACCAATATCTTATATATATATATATATATATATATATATATATATATATATATATTTATATATATATAATAAAAAAAGATTGTATACTTTTCCACTGAAGTTGATATTTCTTAGACTATCTACCCCTTAGAAAGATGTTTGAACTATTGTGGGAAAATATGAGGACGTTAGAGTATGAAGTAAAACAAAATATTAACTGTTTTGGCTTTTTTAGCTTGCTGACCTCATTTAGCGATCTGAAAGAAAAAAAAAAAAAAAGCATTTTGTGGTTTGCCAAACCTTTTTCTTGAAGCTAGATACATATTTTGTGATGGTA
Organism: Salvelinus fontinalis; assembly: GCF_029448725.1. Lineage (NCBI taxonomy): Eukaryota > Metazoa > Chordata > Actinopteri > Salmoniformes > Salmonidae > Salvelinus > Salvelinus fontinalis. The sequence goes on from NC_074689.1 coordinate 34,347,396, forward strand.
GCATATGTACTGTATATGATGCAATCTCTGTTATTAAAGCAAAGTGTGTTTTCAAGGGGAACGGCTTTCAAAGGAGTACAATAACGGAGCAGACATCAACTTTGATTGGTTGATTATTTTCCACATGGTTTTAGTGCTGTAGCTTTCAATGGACTCGAATCCCAAGTGGGTGGGCCTATGCCCTCCCAGGCCCACCATTGGCTGTGCCCCTGCCCAGTCATGTGAAATCCATAGATTAGGGCCTAATGAATTTATTTAAATTGACTGATTTCCTTCTATGAAATGTTACTTAGTAAAATCGTTGAAATGTGTTGCCTGTTGCGTTTATATTTTTGTTTCAGTATATTTGACTTTTTTTAACACTGTTGACTGACATGAAAATACTTACAAGCCTGATGTAAAAACTTTAAATGTATATCAAAAGACTGTTTATTTTTTATGCATTGACTGAACCATTGAATAAAAAACCTGGAAGTGATCGAGTCCATGTTTTTATATAATTAAAGGCTATTGTAACAGTTCTATTATTTATTCAGACAGACCCGGGTTAAAAAACTATTGTAAATCACTTCAAAATATTTTAGCTGTGCTTGATTGAACTTCTCTGTTGAATTGGAATCAATAGAACAGTGCAAACTTCACTAGACTGGCACTCCAAGCAGGCTAAAGCAAATACTACAATTATTTGAAAGATTTCAAATTGTACTTGAACCCAGGTTTGCAACCAGATGGTCTGTGTGTGGGTGTTAGACATGTCTCAGCACTAGCTGCGGTTATGAGCAGGACCGTGCTCACTGATCAGTTACAATTTCTAACAAACACACACCCAGACACACACACCCAGATACACACACCCAGACACACACACCCAGACACACACACCCAGATACACCCAGACACACACACCCAGACACACACCCAGACACACACAGACACACACCCAGACACACACACCCAGACACACACACCCAGACACACACCCAGACACACACCCAGACACACACCCAGACACACACACCCAGACACACACACCCAGACACACACCCAGACACACACCCAGACACACACCCAGACACACACAGACACACACCCAGACACACACACCCAGACACACACACCCAGACACACACCCAGACACACACCCAGACACACACCCAGACACACACACCCAGACACACACCCAGACACACACCCAGACACACACCCAGACACACACCCAGACACAAACCCAGATACACCAGAATCACACACCCAGACACACAACCACACCCAGACACACACCCAGACACACACCCAGACACACAACCACACCCAGACACACCCAGACACACCCAGACACACACCCAGACACACAACCACACCCAGACACACACCCAGACACCACAGACAGTATGCTGGTTTGAGTGTTAGAAGACAAACACTGCTCCAGCCCTATCAGATCATCTTGTTCAAACGTGGCCTGGCGTGTCTCACCAAACTGCTCCATGCTGCTCCATGCTGCTCCATGTTGCTCCATGTTACCCCATGCTGCTCCATGTTGCTCCATGTTACCCCATGCGGCTCCATGTTGCTCCATGCTGCTCCATGTTGCTCCATGTTACTCCATGTTGCTCCATGCTGCTCCATGCTGCTCCATGTTGCTCCATGCTGCTCCATGTTGCTCCATGCTGCGCCATGCTGCTCCATGCTGCTCCATGTTGCTCCATGTTACCCCATGCGGCTCCATGTTGCTCCATGCTGCTCCATGCTGCTCCATGTTGCTCCATGCTGCGCCATGCTGCTCCATGCGGCTCCATGTTGCTCCATGCTGCTCCATGCAGCTCCATGTTGCTCCATGCTGCTCCATGTTGCTCCATGCTGCGCCATGCTGCTCCATGCTGCTCCATGTTGCTCCATGTTACCCCATGCTGCTCCATGTTGCTCCATGTTATTCCATGCTGCTCCATGCTGCTCCATGCTGCTCCATGTTGCTCCATGCGGCTCCATGTTGCTCCATGCTGCTCCATGCTGCTCCATGTTGCTCCATGCTGCGCCATGCTGCTCCATGCTGCTCCATGTTGCTCCATGCGGCTCCATGTTATTCCATGCTGCTCCATGTTGCTCCATGTTGCTCCATGCTGCTCCATGCGGCTCCATGTTGCTCCATGTTGCTCCATGCTGCTCCCTGCGGCTCCATGTTGCTCCATGCGGCTCCATGTTGCTCCATGCTGCTCCATGCTGCTCCATGCTGCTCCATGTTGCTCCATGTTGCTCCATGCTACTCCATGCTGCTCCATGCGGCTCCATGTTGCTGCATGTTATTCCATGTTGCTCCATGTTGCTCCATGTTGCTCCATGTTGCTCCGTGCTGCTCCATGCTGCTCCATGCTGCTCCATGTTGCTCCATGTTGCTCCATGCTACTCCATGCTGCTCCATGCTGCTCCATGCGGCTCCATGTTGCTCCATGCTGCTCCATGTTGCTCCATGCTGCTCCATGCTGCTCCATGTTACTCCATGTTACCCCATGCTGCTCCATGCTGCTCCATGTTGCTCCATGCTGCTCCATGCTGCTCCATGTTACCCCATGCTGCTCCATGCTGCTCCATGCTGCTCCATGCTGCTCCATGTTGCTCTATGCTGCTCCATGCTGCTCCATGTCGCTCCATGCTGCTCCATGTTACCCCATGCCTTTCCATGTTGCTCCATGCTGCTCCATGCTGCTCCATGTTGCTCCATGCTGCTCCATGCGGCTCCATGTTGCTCCATGCTGCTCCATGTTGCTCCATGCTCTCCCTGCTGCTCCATGTTGCTCCCTGCGGCTCCATGTTGCTCCATGCTGCTCCATGTTGTTCCATGCTGCTCCATGTTGCTCCATGTTACTCCATGTTACCCCATGCTGCTCCATGCTGCTCCATGCTGCTCCATGTTGCTCCATGCTGCTCCATGGTGCTCCATGCTGCTCCATGTTTACCCCATGCAGCTCCATGCTGCTCCATGCTGCTCCATGTCGCTCTATGCTGCTCCATGCTGCTCCATGCTGCTCCATGCTGCCCCATGTTGCTCCATGTTGCTCCATGTTGCTCCATGCTGCTCCATGCTGCTCCATGCTGCTCCATGTCGCTCCATGCCGCTCCATGCCGCTCCATGCCGCTCCATGCCGCTCTATGCCGCTCCATGCCGCTCCATGTTGCTCCATGCTGCTCCATGTTGCTCCATGTTGCTCTATGCTGCTCCATGCTGCTCCATGCTGCTCCATGTTGCTCCATGTTGCTCCATGCTGCTCCCTGCGGCTCCATGTTGCTCCATGCGGCTCCATGTTGCTCCATGCTGCTCCATGCTGCTCCATGCTGCTCCATGTTGCTCCATGTTGCTCCATGCTACTCCATGCTGCTCCATGCGGCTCCATGTTGCTCCATGTTATTCCATGTTGCTCCATGTTGCTCCATGTTGCTCCGTGCTGCTCCATGCTGCTCCATGCTGCTCCATGTTGCTCCATGTTGCTCCATGCTACTCCATGCTGCTCCATGCTGCTCCATGCGGCTCCATGTTGCTCCATGCTGCTCCATGTTGCTCCATGCTGCTCCATGCTGCTCCATGTTACTCCATGTTACCCCATGCTGCTCCATGCTGCTCCATGTTGCTCCATGCTGCTCCATGCTGCTCCATGTTACCCCATGCTGCTCCATGCTGCTCCATGCTGCTCCATGCTGCTCCATGCTGCTCCATGTTGCTCTATGCTGCTCCATGCTGCTCCATGTCGCTCCATGCTGCTCCATGTTACCCCATGCCTTTCCATGTTGCTCCATGCTGCTCCATGCTGCTCCATGTTGCTCCATGCTGCTCCATGCGGCTCCATGTTGCTCCATGCTGCTCCATGTTGCTCCATGCTACTCCCTACTGCTCCATGTTGCTCCCTGCGGCTCCATGTTGCTCCATGCTGCTCCATGTTGCTCCATGCTGCTCCATGTTGCTCCATGTTACTCCATGTTACCCCATGCTGCTCCATGCTGCTCCATGTTGCTCCATGCTGCTCCATGGTGCTCCATGCTGCTCCATGTTACCCCATGCTGCTCCATGCTGCTCCATGCTGCTCCATGTCGCTCTATGCTGCTCCATGCTGCTCCATGCTGCTCCATGCTGCTCCATGTTGCTCCATGTTGCTCCATGTTGCTCCATGCTGCTCCATGCTGCTCCATGCTGCTCCATGTCGCTCCATGCCGCTCCATGCCGCTCCATGCCGCTCTATGCCGCTCCATGCCGCTCCATGTTGCTCCATGCTGCTCCATGTTGCTCCATGCTGCTCCATGCTGCTCCATGCTGCTCCATGTTGCTCCATGCTGCTCCATGCTGCTCCATGCTGCTCCATGCTGCTCCATGGTGCTCCATGCTGCTCCATGTTACCCCATGCTGCTCCATGCTGCTCCATGCTGCTCCATGTCGCTCTATGCTGCTCCATGCTGCTCCATGCTGCTCCATGTTGCTCCATGCTGCTCCATGTTGCTCCATGCTACTCCATGCTGCTCCATGTTGCTCCATGCTGCTCCCTGTTGCTCCATGCTGCTCCTGTTGCTCCATGTTGCTCCATGCTGCCCCATGCTGCTCTAAGTTCCTCCATGTTGCTCCATGTTGCTCCATGCTGCTCCATGCCAAACCCTCACAACACTTGTTTGAACTCCCTCCGTCTCCCTCCCCTCCACCCTTTCTCTCTCCCTTATTCTCTCCTTTCCTTCCTCTCTCAGTCTCCCTCCCCAACCTATCCTCCCTCCCTCCTTCCTCCCTACCTCCTCCCTCCCTTAGTCTCTCCTTCTCTCCCTCAATCTCCCTCTCCCTCCCTCCTCCCCTCCCCTAGTCTCTCCTTCTCTCCCTCAGTCTCCCTCCCCACTCCTTCCCTCCTCATCTTCACCCTCCCGCCCTCCATCCCTCTGTCCCTCCCTCCCTCTGTCCCTCCCTCCCTCTGACCCTCCCTCTCAGGATGTGGTCTAATGAAAGCCTCTAAGCCACAGGCACAGTCACAGGCACACACACACACACACACACACACACACACACACACACACACACACACACACACACACACACACACACACACACACACACACACACACACACACACACACACACTTAAAACACATATCATAAAGCATGGTATGCAGACTAAAACATCCTGGGTATTTCCTCAGAATGTTTATTCACCTTTAGTAGGAAAATATTTATCCACCTTTAGTAGGAAAAGGTTTATTCACCTTTAGTAGGAAAATATTTATCCACCTTTAGTGGGAAAATGTTTATTCACCTTTAGTGGGAAAAGGTTTATTCACCTTTAGTGGGAAAAGGTTTATTCACCTTTAGTGGGAAAAGGTTTATTCACCTTTAGTGGGAAAAGGTTTATTCACCTTTAGTGGGTGTAACGGTAGTCCTCTTCCTCTTCATCCGAAGAGGAGGACGGATTGAACCAAAACGCAGCTTCTGAAGTTGACATTATTTATTTACAGAAAAGACAAAAAAACACGAACTTCAATTTAACTAACAAAACAACAAACGGAGTAGACAGACCTGGACGACGAACTTACATAAACACGAAGAACGCACGAACAGGGAAAAATAGACTACACAAAATGACGATGTACAAAACAAACCGAACAGTCCCGTATGGTGCGACAAACACTGACACAGGAGACAACCACCCACAACGAACACTGTGAAACAACCTACCTAAATATGACTCTCAATTAGAGGAACGCCAAACACCTGCCTCTAATTAAGAGCCATACCAGGCAACCCTTAAACCAACATAGAAACAGAAAACATAGAATGCCCACCCAAACTCACGTCCTGACCAACTAACACATACAACAAACTAACAGAAATAGGTCAGGAACGTGACAGTGGGAAAAGGTTTATTCACCTTTAGTGGGAAAAGGTTTATTCACCTTTAGTGGGAAAAGGTTTATTCACGGAACGGGTGGTAGATGTGGTTTTTCAAAAGAATCCTTTTGCCACGAAGGATGTGTAAGAGTGTGTTGATTTGGCCAAATCAAGATATAAGGGTTGTTGATATGGCCGAATCAAGATATAAGGGTTGTTGATATGGCCCGAATCAAGATATAAGGGTTGTTGATTTGGCCGAATCAAGATATAAGGGTTGTTGATTTGGCCGAATCAAGATATAAGGGTTGTTGATTTGGCCGAATCAAGATATAAGGGTTGTTGATTTGGCCGAATCAAGATATAAGGGTTGTTGATTTGGCCGAATCAAGATAAGGGTTGTTGATTTGGCCGAATCAAGATATAAGGGTTGTTGATTTGGCCGAATCAAGATATAAGGGTTGTTGATTTGGCCGAATCAAGATAAGGGTTGTTGATTTGGCCGAATCAAGATATAAGGGTTGTTGATTTGGCCGAATCAAGATATAAGAGTGTGTTGATATGGCCGAATCAAGATATAAGGGTTGTTGATTTGGCCGAATCAAGATATAAGGGTTGTTGATATGGCCGAATCAAGATATAAGAGTGTGTTGATTTGGCCGAATCCTAACCTGGTCCCAGTAACTACTGACTGCTAACACTACCTAGTCCTAACCTGGTCCCAGTAACTACTAACCCTACCTAGTCCTAACCTGGTCCCAGTAACTAATAACCCTACCTAGTCCTAACCTGGTCCAAGTAACTACTGACTGCTAACACTACCTAGTCATAACCTGGTCCCAGTAACTACTAACCTTACCTAGTCCTAACCTGGTCCCAGTAACTAATAACCCTACCTAGTCATAACCTGGTCCCAGTAACTACTAACCCTACCTAGTCCTAACCTGGTCCCAGTAACTAATAACCCTACCTAGTCCTAACCTGGTCCCAGTAACTAATAACCCTACCTAGTCCTAACCTGGTCCCAGTAACTAATAACCCTACCTAGTCCTAACCTGGTCCCAGTAACTACTGACTTGATTTGATGTAATTAAACACCATTTACATGTTTCAATAATATGCCTCAGGTGTGAAATGAGATCAACATCTTTGATATTCCTTTATTTAAAAACGATATCTGCATCCTGTATAGTGTACTACTTTGACTTGAGCCCTATGGGTATTACACTACATAGGGGATAGGGATTAGGGTGCTCTTTGGGGACGTACACAATCTCTTTGTTTGATTGCCATCAGTAATGTTTTAGTTCACAGATACACTATTATTTAGCCAGGTACGCACAGTTCACTTTTAGCATCAATATTTTCTCCTGCTACATACCCTTTCCCTTTCCTCGGTTGTGATCCATGAGAAGTTACAAGTTAACGACGTCTGTGTGGCAGCTAGCGATTTTTAACAGATATCCTTTAATGCGTTCATTGTCTCCATACATATTTGTATGTGTCATAAATAATAAATATGACTGGCATACGTCACAAATGGCAGCCTATTCCCTATATAGTGCACTACTTTAGACCAGCACCCAATGGCAGCCTATTCCCTACATAGTGCACTACTTTAGACCAGGACCCAATGGCAGCCTATTCAATACATAGTGCACTACTTTAGACCAGGACCCAATGGCAGCCTATTCCCTACATAGTGCACTACTTTAGACCAGGACCCAATGGCAGCCTATTCAATACATAGTGCACTACTTTAGACCAGGACCCAATGGCAGCCTATTCCCTACATAGTGCACTACTTTAGACCAGGACCCAACGGCAGCCTATTCCCTACATAGTGCACTACTTTAGACCAGGACCCAATGGCAGCCTATTCCCTACATAGTGCACTACTTTAGACCAGGACCCAATGGCAGCCTATTCCCTACATAGTGCACTACTTTTGACCAGAGTCCTATGGTCAAAGTCACACGGTGATGCCCTCATCTTCCCCATATTGCTTTGGTAAGAATCATTGCTTTTTTTTTATCACACTGTATGGATGAGATGAGCAGGTCCCAGGGCTTGTTGCAAATGAAACTCCCCAAATCTGCCTCCCATTTACAGTGGAGGCAGAATGATCCTGGCTCACAGCATTGATACATTTACAGTGGAGGCAGAATGATCCTGGCTCACAGCATTGATACATTTACAGTGGAGTCAGATTGATCCTGGCTCACAGCATTGATACATTTACAGTGGAGTCAGATTGATCCTGGCTCACAGCATTGATACATTTACAGTGGAGTCAGATTGATCCTGGCTCACAGCATTAATACGTCTATAGTGGAAGCAGGCGACGACCTCATTTCAAGATGGCTGCTACCTACATCCCGGTTAGCGTTGTGAAGCATAAACGACAATAATCACGGAATACGTTGATACTGCTTCTTCCTTTAAAAGTTTTGAGCTTATGCCGTTTGTGGTAGATGGTGGCAGATTGTGGTACATTGCATCATTCTGGAAACAATGGCTGACACTCAAATAACGTGCCGTAGAATTCTACGCCGGCCGGCAATGGTGTGCCGCAGTACGCTGAAACTTTTAACGGAAGAACCACTTTACATCCAGACACCGAAAGCCGGGACTCCACAGATCATGAGGATATCTTCTTTGTCTCCCTGTGACCTACCGTTATTGATCACCAGCCCAGAGAGACAAAATGGTTATATTTTACACAACGTTTTAACCAAACAGCAAGCATTTTACAAGGTAAGCTTCCATGTTGGCTGTGTTTGAGCAATAGCTACATGGAGTGTATTTTTCAACTGGTTCTACAGTACAGTTTCCATTCAAACGAATGTTCCGGAACGTTAAAACGTTCTAAACGTAGCCCAGGTTTTAAAATGGCTGTGCTCAAAACACAACTGTGAGGGCGTGGCCTCTAATGACTCAATCAAGGTTTGTTAATGAACCAATCAGATACAAGCTATGGCCAATTTAAAAATAGGTGAATGCGTGAGTTCAGTAGCACCAACCCAATAGTCTGGTCTTCTCAGTAGCACCAACCCAATAGTCTGGTCTTCTCAGTAGCACCAACCCAATAGTCTGGTCTTCTCAACGGCGTGGTATAATGAGCCGACACAAATGAAGGATGAGAGAAAGCGTTCCCACGAGAGATTGAGTCACTTCCGGGACTGATATGTGCTTCCTGCTAACCGTAGTATTGGTCACAACATGCAGCCTTGTTTGCATTGCCATTGCTCTTTCGAATTTCAGAGATACCGGTTTTGACCGCTTTTTCCTGGCACAAGCGGTGGAGTACAGCTCAGAAATGGAATAGCAACGAATCGTAAAGTTTCCTGGGAACTAATCTGACCTTTACGATCGTCTTATTGTTATTGAATACAAGCCAATGCTGCCATGTGACATATTTTATACCAGAAACTTTCAGAAACACTTTACTGACCTCTGTCAATGTGATCATGAAACGTCTTGTAATATGTGCAGAAATCTAACGGCCTTTGTTGTCTTTGACAGGACTTTAACAAATTGCTGCACTTAAAAAAAATAACGAATCAATTACATATTGGAGCCTTTGTCTTCAATATGTTTTTTTTTCAGGTATTTTCTGATTTGTTTCAATGAGTTTATGGTTTTGATTGATTGATTGATTTGATTGCTTGATTGAAAATACATAGGACCTATTCAGCGGCCAACCATCCAGAAACCACGTTTAATGACTTTGGATGACATGACTTAAAAGTGATGACATCCTCTTGGATCTTGTGTTAGTGTAGATGCAGATTATACACCAGATAATGTGATATAACGACATATTTTTTGGTACAGGTTTGCCTCTACAAAACATTGCTATAGATTTTCCAACTAACCTGGCGTTGGCGATACTACCAAAGACTGTGTGCTCTACTTCTCTGTGGCCGACGTGAGTAAAACATTTAAACTTGTTAACCCTAACAATGCTGCCGGACCAGACGACATCCCTTGCTGCGTCCTCAGAGCATGCACAGAACAGCTGGCTGATGTGTTTACGAACACGTTCAATCTCTCCCTATCCCAGTCTGCTGTTCCCACATGCTTCAAGAGGGCCACCATTGTGCCTGTTCCCAAGAAAGCAAAGGTAACTGAGCTAAATTACTATCGCCTCATAGCACTCACTTCCGTCATCATGAAGTGCTTTGAGAGGCTAGTCAAGGACCATATCACCTCCATGTTATCAGCCACCCTCCAAATTGCTTACCGCCACAATAGGTCCACAGATGATGCAATCACCATCACACTGCACACTGCCCTATCCCATCTGGACAAGAGGAATGCCTATGTAAGAATGCTGCTCATTAACTACAGGTCAGCATTTAACACCATAGTACCCGCCAAACTCATCATTAATCTCGAGGCCCTTGGTCTGAACCCTGCCCTGTGCAACTGGGTCCTGGACTTCCTGACGGGCCGCCCCCAGGTGGTGAAGGTAGAGAACAACACCTCCACTTCGCTGATCCTCAACACTGGGGCCCCACAAGGGTGCGTTCTCAGCCCCATCCTGTACTCCCTGTTCGCCCACGACTGCGTGGCCATGCACGCCTCCAACTCAATCATCAAGTTTGCAGACGACAATACAGTGGTAGGCTTGATTACCAACAATGACGAGACAGCTTAGGTGAGGGCCCTCGGAGTGTGGTGTCAGGAAAATAACCTCTCACTCAACGTCAGCAAAACAAAAGAGATGATTGTGGAAACAGCAAAGGGAGCACCCCGCTATCCACGTTGACGGGACAGTAGTGGAGAAGGTGAAAAGTTTTCAGTTCCTCGGTGTACATATCAACGACAAACTAAAATGGTCCACGCACACAGACAGGAGGCTGAAAAATGTGGCTGGTCAATGAAAACCCTCACAAACTTCTACAGATGCACAATTGAGAGCATCCTGTCGGACTGTATCACCGCCTGGTACGGCAACTGCTCCGCCCACAACCGTAAGGCTCTCCAGAGGGTAGTGAGGTCTGCACAACGCATCACCGGGGGCAAACTACCTGCCCTCCAGGACACCTACACCACCCGATGTCACAGGAAGGCCAAAAAGATCATCACGGACAAAACCAACCCGAGCCACTGCCTGTTCACCCCGCTATCATCCAGAAGGCGAGGTCAGTACAGATGCATCAGAGCTGGGACTGAGAGACGGAAAAACAGCTTCTATCTCAAGGCCATCAGACTGATAAACAGCCATCACTAACACAGAGAGGCTGCTGTCTACATACAGACTTGATATCATTGACCACTTGAATTAATAAATGGATCACTAGTCACTTTAATAATGCCACTTTTTAAGAATGTTTACGTATCTCACATTACTCATCTCATATGTATATAATGTATACTGTATCCTTAACTATCTATTTCATCTTAGCCGCTCTGTCACTACTCATCCGTATATTTTATACTTATATATTCTTATCCCATTCCTTTACTAGATTGTGTGTATTAGGTTTTGTTGTGTAATTGTTAGATATTACCTGTTAGATACTGCTACACTGTTGGATCTAGAATCACAAGCATTTCGCTACACTCACAATAACATCTGCTAACCATGTGTACGTGACCAATAACATCTGCTAACCATGTGTACGTGACCAATAACATCTGCTAACCATGTGTACGTGACCAATAACATCTGCTAACCATGTGTACGTGACCAATAACATCTGCTAACCATGTGTACGTGACCAATAACATCTGCTAACCATGTGTACGTGACCAATAACATCTGCTAACCATGTGTACGTGACCAATAACATCTGCTAACCATGTGTACGTGACCAATAACATCTGCTAACCATGTGTACGTGACCAATAACATCTGCTAACCATGTGTACGTGACCAATAACATCTGTTAACCATGTGTACGTGACCAATAACATCTGCTAACCATGTGTACGTGACCAATAACATCTGCTAACCATGTGTACGTGACCAATAACATCTGCTAACCATGTGTACGTGACCAATAACATCTGCTAACCATGTGTACGTGACCAATAACATCTGCTAACCATGTGTACGTGACCAATAACATCTGCTAACCATGTGTACGTGACCAATAACATCTGCTAACCATGTGTACGTGACCAATACCATCTGCTAACCATGTGTATGTGACCAATACAATGTGATTTGATTTAGAGTTCTTGATTGGGCGAAACGTTTATATTCTAAACTGTTCAGGTGCAGGTGATTTGTTTTGAATGTAGAAAATGCTCCGTTATTTAAAATAAATGTTTTGCTCCATGAAGTAATCCAACAATGTGTACGCCACCATTTTGTCTAATTCAAATATGCTCTCCTTGATCGAGACAGTTGAGTCATCATGACATGCGACACTTTGGTGTCTCAACCAATCAACCGTTGGCTTGGCTTGGCTTATACAGTGTTGAAGGACAGGCGGTCTGTGTGAAACAAGTGTATTCTGTGTTATGGCAGAGACGTTTCCACCATGTCTCGTGTCCTGTATAAAAGATTTTCCCAAGTGGTCCGTGATCAACAGTAGTGCACTACAAGAGAACCGGATGCAATTTTGGATCAACAGTAGTGCACTATGAGGGATTCAGGTGCCATTTTGGATCAACAGTAGTGCACTATGAGGGAATCGGGTGCCATTTCGGATCAACAGTAGTGCACTATGAGGGAACCAGGTGCCATTTTGGATCAACAGTAGTGCACTATGAGGGAATAGGGTGCCATTTTGGATCAACGGTTGTGCACTATGAGGGAATCGGGTGCCATTTTGGATCAACGGTTGTGCACTATGAGGGAATCGGGTGCCATTTTGGATCAACAGTAGTGCACTATGAGGGAATAGGGTGCCATTTTGGATCAACAGTAGTGCACTATGAGGGAATAGGGTGCCATTTTGGAAGCCGACATTATCTTGTCCGTACTCCTTGGCTAGATCCTGTGATTCTGTCTAGTTTCTGTCTCGTCTGCGTTCACAGTCCACACCCAGATAAATATTGGATCTCGTCGAGACTTTGAGTGATTTTCTCTGGAACAAGATCATTATGTTTCTACGCTATCATCTGTTCCAAATCCGCCAGATGATTATAGTGTAGATTGATATACAAAATTATATTCGAAAGTCTGTCTGATTGAGGAGCTTTCTTTCAGCTGTGTTTTAAGGTTAACAGGAAGGTTACAGAGATGGAGTTGTCTGTCTGTCTGTCTGACTCCCAAAAACTCAGCAGGAAGGTTACGGCGATGGAGTCGTCTCTGTCTGTCCGTCTGTCCGTCTGTCCGTCTGTCCGTCTGTCTGTCTGTCTGTCTGTCTGTCTGTCTGTCTGTCTGTCTGAGTGGCAGGTGGTGCAGAGGTTGAGTCTCAGACTGTGTGATCACACAAACTCAGCACCTCTGTCTGTCTCGTTCTCTGGGTCTTGGTCTCTCTCTCTCTGTCTCGGTCTCTCTCTCTTCATCTCTCTCTGTGTCTCTCTCGGTCTCGCTCTCTCTGTCTCTCTGTGTCTCTCTCTGTCTGTCTCTCTCTCTCTCTCTCTCTCTCTCTCTCTCTCTCCCTCTCTCTCTCTCTCTCTCTCTCTCTCTCTCTCTCTCTCTCTCTCTCTCTCTCTCTCTCTCTCTCTCTCTTTTGGTGTCTTTCTCTGTCTCGGGCTCTCTCTCTCGGTCTCTCTCTCTCTCTCTCTGTCTCTGTCTCTCTCTCTCTCTGTCTCGGTGTCTCTCTCTCTCTCTCTCTCTCTCTCTCTCTCTCTCTCTCTCTCTCTCTCTCTCTCTCTCTCTCTCTCTCTCTCTCTCTCTCTCTCTCTCTTTCTCTTTCTCTTTCTCTTTCTCTCTCTCTCTGTGTCTCTGTCTCTCAAGTTCGTAGAATCATCAGCCCTGTATTACTGGTATTATTGTTGTAAAAGATCTAAACTGGGTCCTGTGGTGCACCTTCTCCTGGAAATGTTTTCACGTGTGTTAGTGTGATGGTGTTTTATCTGGAGAGGACTGAAACAGAATCTGATGGCAGAGAGACAAAGGCCTATTTAATGTCATGACTTTTATACCTATTGTAATGTGCCGTTGACGGATCTTATTCGCTCTCTCCCAAACTATCTGGTAAACTCCTCTCGAGCTAGCGTGTGTGTCCGTGTGATACCTAAACATCTGTGCCTACTTTTTGGATATAATTTCATCCAAATATTATTACTGTGTGTGTGTGTGTGTGTGTGTGTGTGTGTGTGTGTGTGTGTGTGTGTGTGTGTGTGTGTGTGTGTGTGTGTGTGTGTGTGTGTGGATTTTGCTGTCCCATTCTACTCCAGTCCTAAAGCCAGCGGAGCCTAACTCAAGATCCAGCCAGATCTCATCTCTTTTATGTTCATTTACATATAAGTTACAGTGAATTTACTGCACATGGCTTTCTATATGAGCCTTTATTTATTATGCGTGTTTTATACCGTTTAATTTGAATTTGCTGCCAGCTTTGGCTCTTATTTCTTATTCTTGTTTATTTTTCAAAGCGTTGGAAGGAGAGAACGGCTAGTGTGCCAGAAGCTCATACTTGGCTTCATCTCTTTTTATTTGACAGTATTTGTTTGTGGTTAAAATCTCTCATAATAATTTTCCCGTTCAAGAGCGTTGGGTCTTAGAGGAGGCGTCTGGTTTGAAGAGCGTTGGGTCTTAGAGGAGGCGTCTGGTTTGAGGAGGCGTCTGGTTTGAAGAGCGTTGGGTCTTAGAGGAGGCGTCTGGTTTGAAGAGCGTTGGGTCTTAGAGGAGGCGCCTGGTTTGAAGAGCGCTGGGTCTTAGAGGAGGCGTCTGGTTTGAAGAGCGTTGGGTCTTAGAGGAGGCGTCTGGTTTGAAGAGCGTTGGGTCTTAGAGGAGGCGTCTGGTTTGAAGAGCGTTGGGTCTTAGAGGAGGCGTCTGGTTTGAGGAGCGTTGGGTCTTAGAGGAGGCGTCTGGTTTGAAGAGCGTTGGGTCTTAGAGGAGGCGTCTGGTTTGAAGAGCGTTGGGTCTTAGAGGAGGCGTCTGGTTTGAGGAGCGTTGGGTCTTAGAGGAGGCGTCTGGTTTGAAGAGCGTTGGGTCTTAGAGGAGGCGTCTGGTTTGAAGGCAGCAAGGCATTGAATGTATTGGTTCCATCTAGGCCTGTATGACTGTCCCATATCCAAATGTTATCAACTGTGTCCCAAAAGGCACCCCATTCACGATATAAGCTTTGGTCATAGATAAGGCCATTTATCTCCTCTCCCAGTCAAGACATATAGGTAGCTAGCTGCCTGGGAGAGGCCAACGCACATTCATGTGTAGGGGGGGATGCAGTATTGGAGAGTAATGTTACCTGCAAAAATAATGTAATCGGATTACAGATACTTAAAAAAAATGTGCAAGTTATTTTTCTGCCTGAGAGTCTGACCACTAATCAGAGACCACTATGACGACACACCAAATGATGACACACCAATCAGAGACCACTATGACGACACACCAAATGATGACACGCCTAATCAGAGACCACTATGACGACACACCAAACGATGACACACCAATCAGAGACCACTATGACGACACACCAAATGATGACACACCTAATGACGACACACCAATCAGAGACCACTATGACGACACACCAATCAGAGACCACTATGACGACACACCAATCAGAGACCACTATGATGACACACCAATCAGAGACCACTATGACGACACACCAATCAGAGACCACTATGATGACACACCAAATGTGTTTTGATGGATCGCTGGAAAGGAACAGGCTTTTTCTAGGCTACAGGCCGAGCTATGACTTCCAACGGTGCGAAGTTATCCAACTTCAATAAACGCTTGGAGGACAGCAGTGGCGTAGTCTACGGGCGATACGGGTATCACTTATCACGCATCGATGTGAATCACACCACTACTCTCTCATGTAGCCAGTATTATTGATATCTACATTGATGTGAATCACACCACTAATCTCTCATTTAGCCAGTATTATTGATATCTACATTGATGTGAATCACACCACTGCTCTGCCATTTAGCCAGTATTATTGATATCTACATTGATGTGAATCACACCACTACTCTCTCATTTAGCCAGTATTGTTGATATCTACATTGATGTGAATCACACCACTACTCTGTACATAGTACTGATCCCAGCCTATAGAATAACAGCTCCATAGTGTGGATCCCAGTCTATAGAATAACAGCTGTATAGTGTGGATCCCAGCCTATAGAATAACAGCTACATAGTGAGGATCCCAGCCTATAGAATAACAGCTGCATAGTGAGGATCCCAGCCTATAGAATAACAGCTGTATAGTGTGGATCCCAGCCTATAGAATAACAGCTGTATAGTGAGGATCCCAGCCTATAGAATAACAGCTGTATAGTGAGGATCCCAGCCTATAGAATAACAGCTCCATAGTCCTGATCCCAGCCTATAGAATAACAGCTGCATAGTGTGGATCCCAGCCTATAGAATAACAGCTGCATAGTGAGGATCCCAGCCTATAGAATAACAGCTCCATAGTGTGGATCCCAGCCTATAGAATAACAGCTGCATAGTGAGGATCCCAGCCTATAGAATAACAGCTGCATAGTGTGGATCCCAGCCTATAGAATAACAGCTACATAGTGTGGATCCCAGCCTATAGAATAACAGCTGCATAGTGTGGATCCCAGTCTATAGAATAACAGCTGCATAGTGTGGATCCCAGCCTATAGAATAACAGCTGTATAGTGTGGATCCCAGCCTATAGAATAACAGCTGCATAGTGAGGATCCCAGCCTATAGAATAACAGCTGCATAGTGTGGATCCCAGCCTATAGAATAACAGCTGCATAGTGAGGATCCCAGCCTATAGAATAACAGCTGCATAGTGTGGATCCCAGCCTATAGAATAACAGCTGCATAGTGAGGATCCCAGCCTATAGAATAACAGCTGCATAGTGTGGATCCCAGCCTATAGAATAACAGCTGTATAGTGAGGATCCCAGCCTATAGAATAACAGCTGCATAGTGTGGATCCCAGCCTATAGAATAACAGCTGTATAGTGTGGATCCCAGCCTATAGAATAACAGCTGCATAGTGAGGATCCCAGCCTATAGAATAACAGCTGCATAGTGAGGATCCCAGCCTATAGAATAACAGCTACATAGTCCTGATCCCAGCCTATAGAATAACAGCTGTATAGTGAGGATCCCAGCCTATATAATAACAGCTGCATAGTGAGGATCCCAGCCTATAGAATAACAGCTGCATAGTCCTGATCCCAGCCTATAGAATAACAGCTCCATAGTGTGGATCCCAGCCTATAGAATAACAGCTGCATAGTGAGGATCCCAGCCTATAGAATAACAGCTGCATAGTGAGGATCCCAGCCTATAGAATAACAGCTACATAGTCCTGATCCCAGCCTATATAATAACAGCTACATAGTGAGGATCCCAGCCTATAGAATAACAGCTACATAGTGTGGATCCCAGCCTATAGAATAACAGCTGTATAGTGTGGATCCCAGCCTATAGAATAACAGCTGTATAGTGTGGATCCCAGCCTATAGAATAACAGCTGTATAGTGAGGATCCCAGCCTATAGAATAACAGCTGCATAGTGAGGATCCCAGCCTATAGAATAACAGCTCCATAGTCCTGATCCCAGCCTATAGAATAACAGCTGTATAGTGTGGATCCCAGCCTATAGAATAACAGCTGCATAGTGTGGATCCCAGCCTATAGAATAACAGCTGCATAGTGAGGATCCCAGCCTATAGAATAACAGCTCCATAGTGAGGATCCCAGCCTATAGAATAACAGCTGCATAGTGAGGATCCCAGCCTATAGAATAACAGCTCCATAGTCCTGATCCCAGCCTATAGAATAACAGCTGTATAGTGTGGATCCCAGCCTATAGAATAACAGCTGCATAGTGAGGATCCCAGCCTATAGAATAACAGCTCCATAGTCCTGATCCCAGCCTATAGAATAACAGCTGTATAGTGTGGATCCCAGCCTATAGAATAACAGCTGTATAGTGAGGATCCCAGCCTATAGAATAACAGCTCCATAGTACTGATCCCAGCCTATAGAATAACAGCTGTATAGTGAGGATCCCAGCCTATAGAATAACAGCTGCATAGTGTGGATCCCAGCCTATAGAATAACAGCTGTATAGTGAGGATCCCAGCCTATAGAATAACAACTGCATAGTGAGGATCCCAGCCTATAGAATAACAGCTGCATAGTGAGGATCCCAGCCTATAGAATAACAGCTGCATAGTGAGGATCCCAGCCTATAGAATAACAGCTACATAGTGTGGATCCCAGCCTATAGAATAACAGCTGCATAGTGAGGATCCCAGCCTATAGAATAACAGCTCCATAGTCCTGATCCCAGCCTATAGAATAACAGCTACATAGTACAGATCCCAGCCTATAGAATAACAGCTGTATAGTGAGGATCCCAGCCTATAGAATAACAGCTGTATAGTGAGGATCCCAGCCTATAGAATAACAGCTGCATAGTGAGGATCCCAGCCTATAGAATAACAGCTGTATAGTGAGGATCCCAGCCTATAGAATAACAGCTGCATAGTGTGGATCCCAGCCTATAGAATAACAGCTGCATAGTGAGGATCCCAGCCTATAGAATAACAGCTGTATAGTGTGGATCCCAGCCTATAGAATAACAGCTGCATAGTGAGGATCCCAGCCTATAGAATAACAGCTGCATAGTGAGGATCCCAGCCTATAGAATAACAGCTGCATAGTGAGGATCCCAGCCTATAGAATAACAGCTGTATAGTGTGGATCCCAGCCTATAGAATAACAGCTGTATAGTGTGGATCCCAGCCTATAGAATAACAGCTGCATAGTGAGGATCCCAGCCTATAGAATAACAGCTGCATAGTGAGGATCCCAGCCTATAGAATAACAGCTGCATAGTGAGGATCCCAGCCTATAGAATAACAGCTCCATAGTCCTGATCCCAGCCTATAGAATAACAGCTGTATAGTGAGGATCCCAGCCTATAGAATAACAGCTGCATAGTGAGGATCCCAGCCTATAGAATAACAGCTCCATAGTGTGGATCCCAGCCTATATAATAACAGTTCCATAGTGTGGATCCCAGCCTATAGAATAACAGCTACATAGTGAGGATCCCAGCCTATAGAATAACAGCTACATAGTCCTGATCCCAGCCTATAGAATAACAGCTACATAGTGAGGATCCCAGCCTATAGAATAACAGCTCCATAGTGTGGATCCCAGCCTATAGAATAACAGCTCCATAGTGTGGATCCCAGCCTATAGAATAACAGCTGCATAGTGTGGATCCCAGCCTATAGAATAACAGCTGCATAGTGTGGATCCCAGCCTTCAGAATAACAGCTTCATAGTACAGATCCCAGCCTATAGAATAACAGCTGCATAGTGAGGATCCCAGCCTATAGAATAACAGCTGCATAGTGTGGATCCCAGCCTATAGAATAACAGCTACATAGTGTGGATCCCAGCCTATAGAATAACAGCTGCATAGTGAGGATCCCAGCCTATAGAATAACAGCTGTATAGTGTGGATCCCAGCCTATAGAATAACAGCTGTATAGTGAGGATCCCAGCCTATAGAATAACAGCTCCATAGTCCTGATCCCAGCCTATAGAATAACAGCTGCATAGTGAGGATCCCAGCCTATAGAATAACAGCTCCACAGTGTGGATCCCAGCCTATAGAATAACAGCTCCATAGTCCTGATCCCAGCCTATAGAATAACAGCTCCATAGTCCTGATCCCAGCCTATAGAATAACAGCTCCATAGTCCTGATCCCAGCCTATAGAATAAAAGTTCCTCCATTCTAAACTCATCCATGGTTTTGTGCTCCAGTCCAAACCGTCAAAAATGAGTTTAATTTAAGAAGACCTCAAGTTGTGGCTTTTATTGCTCAATCTAATTTGCGCTGATTAAAATACAGACATATACTCGTACCGTTTTGATGGATTTAAACAGCTGCAAATGATCGAGTTAATCAAACAAAAACATAAACGAAAGGCCTATAGAAAATGCACCGTTTGACATTTATCACACACGCAAATAGGACTTTTCTGTAGTGCTCAAAGCATGCCCTTCCATTTTTGACAGAAAGTCGTTTTCATTTCAAGTTAAATGGGCAAAGCATTTTATAACAGGAAATACCTTTCAAGTGTTACTGTAAAATTCAGTACAATCGGTCCAACTCGCTGTTTGCCGAATTCAGACCGTCACAGAAGTGGTGGGAGAAACCGAAGGTAGTAGAGCCAACGGGAAAGGATTACATTTTTTTTATTTAACGTTTTATTTAACTCGACAAGTCAGTTAAGAACAAATTATTTTTTACAATGATGGCCTACCCCGGCAAAACCCGGACGACGATGGACCAAAAGTCACCATGTTAGTGAATCTGTGTGTCTCTGTCTCTGTGTTACTGTGTTTTTTATTATTTATTTATTTCACCTTTATTTAACCAGGTAGGCTAGTTGAGAACAAGTTCTCATTTGCAACTGCGACCTGGCCAAGATAAAGCATAGCAGTGTGAACAGACAACAACACAGAGTTACACATGGAGTAAACAATAAACAAGTCAATAACATGGTAGAAAAAGAGAATCTACATGCAATGTGTGCAAAAGGCATGAGGTAGGCAATAAATCGAATAATTACAATTTAGCAGATTAACACTGGAGTGATAAATCATCAGATGATCATGTGCAAGAAGAGATACTGGTGTGCAAAAGAGCAGAAAAGTAAATAAATAAAAGCAGTATGGGGGGTGAGGTAGGTAAATTGGGTGGGTAGTTTACAGATGGACTATGTACAGCTGCAGCGATCGGTTAGCTGCTCGGATAGCAGATTTTTAAAGTTGTTGAGGGAGATAAAAGTCTCCAACTTCAGAGATTTTTGCAATTCGTTCCAGTCGCAGGCAGCAGAGAACTGGAAGGAAAGGCGTCCAAATGAGGTTTTGAATGGTGTCTGTGTCTCTGTGTTACTGTGTCTGTGTCTCTGTGTCTGTGTCTCTGTGTTACTGTGTCTCTGTTCCTGTGTTACCTTGTCTGTGTGTCTGTGTCTCTGTCTGTGTCTCTGTCTGTGTCTCTGTCTGTGTCTCTGTGTTACTGTGTCTGTGTCTCTGTGTTTCTGTGTCCCTGTGTTACTGTGTCTGTGTCTCTGTGTTACTGTGTCTGTGTCTCTGTGTTACTGTGTCTGTGTCTCTGTGTCTCTGTTTTTCTGTGTCTCTGTGTTACTGTGTCTGTGTCTGTGTCTCTGTGTTACTGTGTCTGTGTCTCTGTGTTACTGTGTCTGTGTCTCTGTGTCTCTGTTTTTCTGTGTCTCTGTGTTACTGTGTCTGTGTCTCTGTGTTACTGTGTCTGTGTCTCTGTGTTACTGTGTCTGTGTCTGTGTCTCTGTGTTACTGTGTTACTGTGTCTGTGTCTGTGTCTCTGTGTTACTGTGTCTGTGTCTCTGTGTTACTGTGTCTGTGTCTGAGACTGTGGAGTAGAGACAGATTGATTATGGCAGCGTGAGTAACATTGGAAGTATTCTCTACTCTCCCCGATCACCATCACCATGACAACTTTGTTTCTTCATCAACGTCCCTGATGACACTCTGACAGAAGTTCATCCCCCCCGCCCCCCCCTCCAGCAAAGGGAAGGGAACAGAGAATTATCCTCAAAATGTGTTAGCTTCAGCTTGTAGAAGTTAGTTGTGAATTACACGGTCATGTTTCGTTGGCTAAATATGATAAGAACATTGGTGGGACTGCGGGAAGCGATTCAGTGACTTTCTCAGCCCCCCCCCCCCCCCCCCCCCCCCAGCATAAACTTTTCACGGTACTTTGTAGAGCTACAACAAATTCATGAAAATGACTCAGGGTTTTTACTTTGGCTGTACTCTGTCTGTACTTTGGCTGTACTTTGGCTGTACTTTGGCTGTACTTTGTCTGTACAAACGCTGTCCGGGTTTTCCGGGCCTCGGTTTCTGCTTACTTCCTTGACGCTAGGAAGGAGCAAGAGAGCGGAGGGGGGTGGATGTTTAAAACAGCTGTCGTAACTCACTCCCCTTTCTTACTCAAACAGACTCAAGTACGCTCGACACACACACACACACACACACACACACACACACACACACACACACACACACACACACACACACACACACACACACACACACACACACACACACACACACACACACACACACACACACACACACACACACACACACACACACACACACACTGCCACCGCGAGGACAGCTTAAACCTCCGCCTGTGATTTAATTCTTTGTAGGAGCGACTGTATTATTTATTTCACAGATTGACTTCCTCTGACCCTTCAGCAGGTAGTTGGAGACACGAGTCACAGGTTAAAGCAGGGGTCAAAATGTTACGTAGTAGTTAGCCAACTACTCTGCCATTTGAGTTGACATTGTAATGGTATTAACATGATTCTGGCTCGGAGAGGGAAGTCTCACATGGTGTTGATAGACTGTTTAAGGCAGGGATAGGCAACCTGCACATGTGGGTACGCAGGGCAATTTGACCAAGAAGGAGAGTGATGGAGTGCTGCATCAGATGACCTGGCCTCCACAATCACCCGACCTCAACCCAATTGAGATGGTTTGGGATGAGTTGGATCACAGAGTGAAGGAAAAGCAGCCAACAAGTGTTCAGCATATGTGGGAACTCCTTCAAGACTGTTGGAAAAGCATTCCAGGTGAAGCTGCTTGAGAGAATGCCAAGAGTGTGCAGAGCTGTCATCAAGGCAAAGGGTGGCTACTTTGAAGATTCTTAAATATATTTTGATTTGTTTAACACTTTTTTGGTTACTACATGATTCCATATGTGTTATTTCATAGTTTTGATGTCTTAAAACCTTTACCGCTTCTCTCTCCCGGATCCGGGATCCTCCTCATCAAAAAAGCTGACTAGCATAGCTAAGCCTAATGGGACAGGGATATCATATAATATAACTTTCATGAAATCACAAGTCCAATACAGCAAATGAAAGATAAACATCTTGTGAATCCAGCCATCATTTCCGATTTTTAAAATGTTTTACAGCGAAAACACAATATGTATTTCTATTAGCTAACCACAATAGCCAAACACACAACTGCATATTTTCACCATGTTTCCACCGCATAGGTAGCTTTCACAAAACCGACAAAATAGAGATAAAATTAGTCACTAACCAAGAAACAACTTCATCAGATGACAGTCTTATAACATGTTATACAATACATTTATGTTTTGTTCAAAAATGTGCATATTTGAGGTATAAATCATAGTTTTACATTGCAGCTACCATCAAAAATATCACCAAAGCAGCCAGAATAATTACAGAGAGCAACGTGAAATACCTAAATACTCATCATAAAACATTTATGAAAAATACATGGTGTACAGCAAATGAAAGATAAACATCTTGTGAATCCAGCCAATATTTCCGATTTTTTAAAGTGTTTTACAGCGAAAACACAATATAGAATTATATTAGCTTACCACAATAGCCAAACACACAAACGCATTTATTCACCGCAAAGGTAGCTTTCGCAAAAACCAGCAAAAGATATAAAAGTAATCACTAACCTTTGGACAACTTCATCAGATGACTGTCTTATACATGCTATATACAATACAATTATGTTTTGTTAGAAAATGTGCATATTTATAGCTACAAATCCTGGTTATACATTGTGAATACGTAGCATCGATTCACCAGAATCTCCGGAGATATTTTGGACACTCACCTAATCTGACCAAAGAACTCATCAAAAACTTTACATAAAAATACTTGTTGTATGGCAAATGAAAGATATACTGGTTCTTAACCTCTCTGGGATAGATGGGACGCTTGCGTCCCAACAGCCATGTCAAAATGTAGAGCGCCAAATTCAAAAAAATTATATAAAATTAAACTTGATTAAATCACACATATAAGATATCAAATTAAAGCTACACTCGTTGTGAATCCAGCCAACATGTCAGATTTCAAAAAGGCTTTTCGGCAAAAGCATAAGATGCTATTATCTGATGATAGCCCAATGTAAACAAGAGAGTGTAGCCTATTTCAACCATGCTAGCGCTACTCAAAACGCTAATATAAAATATAAAACATGCATTACCTTTGACGAGATTCTTTTGTTGGCACTCCAATATGTCCCATAAACATCACAAATGGTTCTTTTGTTCGATTAATTCCATCCATATATATCCAAATTGTCCATTTATTTGGCGCCGTTGTACCAGGAAAAACAACGTTCAATTTGAACAAAATCACGACACAATATCTAAAAAAAATTACCTCTAAACTTTGCCAAAACATTTCAAAGTACTTTTGTAATACAGCTTAAGGTATTTGTAAACGTTAATAATCGATCAAATTGAAGACAGGTCAATCTGTTTTCAATACAGGATATCAACAAACTCACGGAACATTTCATGTCTTGCCCAAATCTCAAACATAAACAAACGACGTCCCTCCACTTCCGGGTCAATATCTTGTTCACCTCACTAAGAAAAAACCTTAACCATTTTCCATACAATGGCGACATCCAGTGGAAGCAGTAGAAACTGCGCATTTACTGATTAGAATTCTGGTTTGCCCAAAACAATCCATTGAACATAGAGGAACTTAACAATAAAAAAGTTAGTCCTCAGGGTTTTGACTGCTATATGAGTTCTGTTATACTTACAGATATGATTCAAACAGTTTTAGAAACTTCAGAGTGTTTTCTATCCAAATCTACTAATTATATGCATATCTTATATTCTGGGGATGAGTAGCACGAAGTTGAAATTGCGCACGCTATTTTTCCCTAAGTGAAAATTCTGCACCCTATCATCAAGAAGTTAATGCAACCGCTGTGTTAGATCTTTAAAAATAACTTTACCATAACATACAGCTTGCGTTATTGCGAGACAGCGCTCACCAAAACGGCAGAAAATAGGACTCAACATTTTACACAGAAATACGAAATAACATCATAAATGTTTCCTTACTTTTGCTGAACTTCCATCAGAATCTTGTACAAGGAGTCCTTGGTCCAGAATAAATCGTTGTTTGGTTTTAGAATGTCCATTTCTTCTGTCGAATTCGCGCCACAATGCTTGCCAAGGTTGCTAACATTCCCATCCTCTCTTGACGCAAAGAACGGAAAACTTCAAAAGTCCCAATAAACGTTGAATAAACTGATAAAACTCGGTTGAAAAAACCTACTTTATGATGTTATTATCACAAATATCAAATAAAATCAGAGCCGGAGATTTTCGCCGTGTAAACCGAACGCTTTTCAGAATGCAATGTCGAGCTCCGCCGCGAGCCTTAGAAGACAAAGAAAATTCCGGACCTGTCACTCCAAAAGCTCTCATTTGACCTCAGATCAAGCAAGACACCCCATTCCACCTTCCACTGCCTGTTGACATCTAGTGGAAGGCGTATGAAGTGAATGCATATCGATAAATAAAACCAGTTGAATAGGCAGGCCCTGAAACAGAGCCTCGTTTTCAGATTTTTCACTTCCTGTATGGAAGTTTGCTGCAAAATGAGTTCTGTTTTACTCACAGATATAATTCAAACAGTTTTAGAAACTTCTGAGTGTTTTCTATCCAATAGTAATAATAATATGCATATTGTATGATCTAGAAAAGAGTATGAGGCCGTTTCATTTGGGCACGGTTTTTTCCAAAGTGAAAACAGCGCCCCCGTATTGACAAGAAGTTTTAACTATTATTCTACAATGTAGAAACCACTGATTTAAACTGTGGGTTTCACAACCAAAGAATTTCTGCACAAACTGTCAGAAACAACGTCACCTATGGGCACAAACCCACCGTCGCTGGACCAGACAGGACTGGCAAAAAGTGCTCTTCACTGACGAGTCACGGTTTTGTCTCTCCAGGGATGATGGTCGGATTCGCGTTTATCGTCGAAGGAATGAGCTTTATACCGAGGCCTGTACTCTGGAGCGGGATCGATTTGGAGGTGGAGGGTCTGTCATGGTCTGGGGCAGTGTGTCACAGCATCATCGTTCTGAGCTTGTTGTCATTGCAGGCAATCTCAACGCTGTGCGTTACAGGGAAGACATCCTCTTCCTTCATGTGTTACCCTTCCTGCAGGCTCATCCTGACATGACCCTCCAGCATGACAATGCCACCAGCCATACTGCTCGTTCTGTGCGTGAAGCTCATCTGCGTGCGTGTCGTCCTCACCAGGGTCTTGACCTGACTGCAGTTCGGAGTCGTAACTAACTTCAGTGGGCAAATACTCACCTTCGATGGCCAAGTGGCACGCTGGAGAAGTGTGATTTCACGGATTAATCCCAATTTTAGCTGTATTGGGCATGTGGCAGTCATGTGGGCGAGCAGTTTGCTGATGTCAACACTGTGAACAGAGTGCCCCATTGTGGCGGTGTGGTTATTGTGTGGGCAGACATGAGCTACAGACAACGAACACAACTGCCTTTTATCATTGGAAATTTGAATGCACAGAGATACCGTGACAAGATCCTGAGGTCCATTGTCGTGTCATTCATCCACTGTCATCACCTCATGTTTCAGCATGATAATGCACGGCCCCATGTCGCAAGGATCTGTACACAATTCCTGGAAGCTGAACATATCCCAGTTCTTCCATGGCCTGCATACTCACCTGACATGTCACCCATTGAGCATGTTTGGGATGCTCTGGATCAACGTGTACAACAGAATGTTCCAGTTCCCGCTAATATCCAACAACTTCACACAGCTATTGAAGAGGAGTGGGACAACATTCCACAATCAACAGCCTGATCAACTCTATGTGAAGGAGATGTGTCCAGCTACATGAGGCAAATGGTGGTCACACCAGATACTGACTGGTTTTCTGATCTACTCCCTTACCTTTAAAGAAGTATCTGTGACCAACAGATGCATATCTGTATTCCCAGTCATGTGAAATCCATAGATTAGGGCCTAATTAATGTATTTAAATTGACTGATTTCCTTTATATGAACTGTTACTCAGTAAAATCTTTCAAATTGTTGCACGTTGCGTTTTATATTTTAGTTAAGTGTATTTTCTCTGAACATTTCCATGGAACTGAGAGGTGCTTGTTCTGTGTCAGAAAAGGCAGTGACCCAGAGGCTGGAAGAGAGTGAGGAGAGCGAGTGAGAGAGGAGAGAGAGAGAGGATTGAAGAGTGGCCATGTTGAACCGTGCCAGTCTTCCACTAGAGGGCACAGTCAGATGACGTGGCATTGCTGATGGGGCTGTCATTATATATATATAATGAAATGCCTAAAGGCAGCATTATCTTGAGTGTTGAACCCTGGCCTCAGTTATGGTTAGTACTCTCTTCCTGTGTGCTAATATTTAGGGCTGGGACCTGCCTCTAGTGTGTTAGGTCGAATGCATGGAAATGTAGCAAAAACACATATCACTTGTATACGTGTTCTCTCAATGAGGCTTAAATGAAACCAACACACTTTTGAGTGTGTACTCCTCTGTGTTGGGAATTCGGTTCTACTATTTCTGTGTTGGGAATAAGGTTCTACTCTTTCTGTGTTTGGAATAAGGTTCTACTCTTTCTCTGTTGGGAACAATGTGCGACTCTCTGTGTGTTGGGAATACGGTTCTACTCTTTCTGTGTTGGGAATAAGGTTCTACTCTATCTGTGTTGGGGATAAGGTTCTACTCTCTCTGTGTTGGGAATACGGTTCTACTCTCTCTGTGTTGGGAATAAGGTTCTACTCTTTCTCTGTTGGGAATAAGGTTCTAATCTCTCTGTGTTGGAAATAAGGTTCTACTCTCTCTGTGTTGGGAATAAGATCTACTCTCTCTGTGTTGGGAATAAGGTTCTACTCTTTCTCTGTTGGGAATAAGATTCTACTCTATCTGTGTTGGGAATAAGGTTCTACTCTTTCTATGTTAGGAATACGGTTCTACTCTCTCTGTGTTGGGAATAAGGTTCTACTCTCTCTGTGTTGCGAATAAGGTTCTACTCTTTCTCTGTTGGGAATACGGTTCTACTCTCTCTGTGTTGGGAATAAGGTTCTACTCTCTCTGTGTTGTCCGACACATACAACAACACAGAGTTACACATGGAGTAAACAAACATACATTAAATACTACAGTAGAAATATCTGTAAACAGCATTTTTAAATGAGGTAGGATAAGAGAGGTAAGGCAATAAATAGGCCATGGTGGCGAAGTAATTACTATATGGCAATTAAACACTGGAATGGTAGGGTGTGCAGAAGATGAATGTGCAACTCATGTTGACATACTGGCAAAATGGCTTAAGGATAACAAAGTCAAGGTATTGGAGTGGCCATCACAAAGCCCTGACCTCAATCCTTTAGAACATTTGTGGGCAGAACTGAAAAAGTGTGTGCGAGCAAGGAGGCCTACAAACCTGACTCAGTTACATCAGCTCTGTCAGGAGAAATGGGCCAAAATTCACCCAACTTATTGTGGGAAGCTTATGGAAGGCTACCCGAAACATTTGACCCAAGTTAAACAATTTAAAGGCAATGCTACCAAATACTAACTGAGTGTATGTAAACTTCTGACCCACTGGGAATGTGATGAAAGAAATAAAAGCTGAAATAAATCATTCTCTCTACTATTATTTTGACATTTCACATTCTTAAAAGAAAGTGGTGATCCTAACTGACCTAAGACAGAGATTTGTTACTAGGATTAAATGTCAAGAATTGTGAAAAACTGAGTTTAAATGTATTTGGCTGAGGTGTATGTACTGTAACTAAATCGACCCCCCCCCCCATCACTAACTATTAGCCTGTGGACTCAAATCTCTTAACACTTTAAGTGACCATGTAATGTAACACAAATACTCCATCTGCCTTCATAACTACCGTGTAATGTTTTAAAGACACTTCGGATTACATTTTCCTCTTGCTAAAACACACACACACTATGAGCAAACACACAGTGATATTTAAAATTGACAGGAACTCCAAATACTACAAGGGGAACCATTGTCAGTGTCTTTATTCGTTCCATATGATTGTCAGTCACTTTCTGACTGCACCTCTTTTGATTTGAACGAAACATTCCGTACACGTTTGCCCATGGTAGAAGTGGTCAGAAGTGAATTGGACCTAAATGACAAAAACATTCAGGAGATAGAGGACTTTGATATCCCTGTAAAAGATAAACGGTTGACTTTCATATAATTTAAAATATAATATTAATATTAATATATTTAAATATAATTTAAAAACAGGCTTGTCAACCTATTTTATAATTCTGTAAAAAAAAAATAGATTAAAAAAAGCGTAAATGTAAATGATCAATTGTTGTAAATTATCTATCTTCATATTTGCATACTGTATGTTGTAGCTTAGACCCAATTTTACATCATCTTAGTTTTTGTGTTGTGCCCAACATCGGTTGAGACACGACATGCTCTTGAATACAGTGTGGGTGTCATGTTATGTCTGATAAATGTATTAATATTGGAATATTATTTAAAATGGTCCACACATCAGATAATGTTGACTTGAATGGGAATATCTGTTGTTTTAAGTTCACTGAAATCATAAAAATATAGATAATATACTAAACTTTATTTAACCAGGTAGGCCAGTTGAGAACAAGTTCTCAATTACAACTGCGACCTGGTCAAGATGAAGCAAAGCAGTGAGACACAAACAACAACACAGAGTTACACATGGAGTAAAACAAACATACAGTCAATAATACAATAGAAAAGTATATATACAGTGTGTGCAAATGAGGTAGGATAAGGGAGGTAATGTCACGCCCTGACCTTAGTTATCTTTGTTTTCTTTATTAGTTTGGTTAGGTCAGGGTGTGACATGGGGGATGTATGTGTTTTGCCTTGTCTAGGGATTTTGTATGTTTATGCGGTGTTTACTGGTCTAGGTGTTTGTATGTCTATGGTTGCCTAGATTGGTTCTCAATTAGAGGCAGCTGTTTATCGTTGTCTCTGGTTAGGAACCATATTTAGGCAGCCATATTCCGTTGGGTATTTCATGGGTTATTGTCTATGTATTGGTTGCTTGTGTCTGTACTTTGCATATATACACTGCTCAAAAAAATAAAGGGAACACTTAAACAACACAATGTAACTCCAAGTCAATCACACTTCTGTGAAATCAAACTGTCCACTTAGGAAGCAACACTGATTGACAATAAATTTCACATGCTGTTGTGCAAATGGAATAGACAAAAGGTGGAAATTATAGGCAATTAGCAAGACACCCCAAAAAGGAGTGATTCTGCAGGTGGTGATCACAGACCACTTCTCAGTTCCTATGCTTCCTGGCTGATGTTTTGGTCACTTTTGAATGCTGGCGGTGCTCTCACTCTAGTGGTAGCATGAGACGGAGTCTACAACCCACACAAGTGGCTCAGGTAGTGCAGTTCATCTAGGATGGCACATCAATGCGAGCTGTGGCAAAAAGGTTTGCTGTGTCTGTCAGCGTAGTGTCCAGAGCATGGAGGCGCTACCAGGAGACAAGCCAGTACATCAGGAGACGTGGAGGAGGCCGTAGGAGGGCAACAACCCAGCAGAAGGACCGCTACCTCCGCCTTTGTGCAAGGAGGTGCACTGCCAGTGCCCTGCAAAATGACCTCCAGCAGTTTGTAGCGCCTTACGGTCAGAGGCCGAGCAGTTGCCATACCAGGTGGTGATGCAGCCGGACAGGATGCTACCGATGGTGCAGTTGTAGAACATTTTAAGGATCTGAAGACCCAAATCTTTTTAGTATCCTGAGGGGGAATAGGCTTTGTCGTGCCCTGTTCACGACTGTCCTGGTGTGTTTGGACCATGATAGTTCATTGGTGATGTGGACACCAAGGAACTTTATGTCCTGGCACCACACTGCAAGTTCTCTGACCTCCTCCCTATAGGCCATCTCATCATTGCCAGTGATCAGGCCTACTACTGTCGTGTCGTTAGAAAACTTAATGATGGTGTTGGAGTCGTGTTTTGCCATGCAGTCGTGGGTGAACAGGGAGGACAGGGTGGGACTAAGTACACACCCCTGAGGGGCCCCAGTGTTAAGGATCAGCGTGGCAGACATCTTGTTGCCTACTCTTAACACCTGGGGTGGCCCGTCAGGAAGTCCAGGATCCAGTTGCAGAGGGAGGTGTTTAGTCCCAGAGTCCTTAGCTAAGTGATGAGCTTCGTGGGTATTCAATGAACAGCATTCTCACATAGGTGTTCCTTTTGGCCAGGTAGGAAAGGGCAGTGTGGAGTGCGATTGAGATTGCTGTTCGGGAGGTATGCAAATTGGAGTGGGTCTAGGATGTGCGGGAGGATGCTGTTGATGTGAGCCATGACTAATCTTTCAAAGCACTTCATGGCTACAGTACCTTCGCTACGAAACGGTTATGACGTGAGTGCTACGGGGTGGTTGCCATTTCGGCAGGTCACCTTCGCTTCCTTGGGCACAGGGACTATGGTGGCCTACTTGAAACATGTAGGTATTACAGACTCGGTCAGGGAGAGGTTGAAAATGTCAGTGAAGACACTTGACAGTTGGTCAGCGCATGCTTTGAGTACACGTTCTGGTAATCCGTCTGGCCCAGCGGCTTTGTGAATATTGACCTGTTTAAAGGTTTTGTTCACATCAGCTACCGAGAGCGTTAGCACACAGCCATCAAGAACAGCTGGTGCGCTCATGCATGCGTCAGTGTTGCTTGCCTCGAAGCGAGCACAAAAGGCATTTAGCTCGTCTGGTAGGCTGGTGTTACTGGGCAGCTCACGTCTGGGTTTCCCTTTGTAGTCCGTAATAGTTTTCAAGCCCTGCCACATCCGACGTGCGTCAGAGCCGGTGTAGTAGGATTCAATCCTAATCCTGTATTGACTCGTTGCTTGTTTGATGGTTCATCTGAGGGCGTAGCGGGATTTCTTATAAGCGTCCGGATTAGCCTTGAATTAGCTGCTCCTTGAAAGCAGCAGCTCTAGCCTTTAGCTCGATGCGGATGTTGAATGTAATCCATGGCTTCTGGTTGGGATATGTCCGTACGGTCACTGTGGGGACAACGTCGTCAATGCACTTATTGATGAAGCCGATGATTGAGGTGGTATACTCTTCAATGCCATTGGATGAATCCCGGAACATATTCCAGTCTGTGCTAGCAAAACAGTCCTGTGGGGTAGCATCCGCGTCATCTGTCCACTTACGTATTTAGCGAATCACTGGTACTTCCTGCTTTAGTTTTTGCTTGTAAGCAGGAATCAAGAGGATATAATTATGGTCAGATTTGCCAAATGGAGGGCGAGGGAGAGCTTTGTATGCATCTCTGTGTGTTGAGTAAAGGTGGTCTAGGATTTTTTTTCTTCTGGTTGCACATGTGACATGCTGGTAAAACTCGGTTAGCTTCATAAACTTGATAAAATTAAACTGTTTCCCACACAACTGTTTTAGACAAAAACAATTGTTAACCAAGCAAGAGAAATCAATGTTCAATCAGTACTGAGTGAACAAAAAGGGAAGAAACATGCTGTCATCACCAGCCTGTGATGACAAATTGACGTATCTATAACAAGGTTCTGTCATCGCCATGGGACTTGAAGGTCCCGGGTTCACCTACTCACCTACCCGAGGGGATATTTGTATGTATAGTTTTTGACTCCCCTCCTGCCTTTCCTGACACACACACTGGTACACACAGTGTGTGCTTATTGTCATTTATTAGGTGTCTCTTGAAAGTGCCTCTTGAGTGGCAAGGGAAAGGCTGTGTGAAATGCCCTAGTACTAGTCCTCACGTCTTGCTACTATGGTGGAGAGATCAGTGGAGAGCCAGCTCTCAAACTCTCAAGGAAGACATAGCTGCCATCCACCAGATGCATGCCATCGCTACGGTATAAATGCAAGCGATTTTAAGTTGCACAGTTTGTAAATGATTGTCCCTGTCAGGCGCCACTTTTTTTTGTAATTTGAGAAACAAAGAAATTTGTCAAGCTGGCCCATGTGGAGATGACAAAGCAATTCCACTTATTCCTATGCACACAGTACATCACACACGGTCAGCAGCACTTATATACGTTCTGTTACAGATCTGTGAGTTCTCCCATCTGTTTTCATATTTATAGTGACATTTATACATGTGGGAATGCTCTTCTACTGAAGTTGGACAGCTGTGTACAACATCACCAACAACATTTGTGGTTAAAGGATTTCGAGCACCTATCCAATGTCAGATTTGTAAATATGTCTTAAACGGGTTTTGTACTTGTCTAATGACTGGCCAGCATCCCGGAGTCGCCTTTCCACTGTTGACGTTGAGACTGGTGTTTTGCGGGTATTATTAAATGAAGCTGCCAGTTGAGGACTTGTGAGGCGTCTGTTTCTCAAACTAGACACTTTAATGTACTTGTCCTCTTGCTCAGTTGTGCACCGGGGCCTCCCACTCCTCTTTCTATTCTGGTTAGAGACTGTTTGTGCTATTCTGTGAAGGAAGTAGTACACTGCGTTGTACGAGATCTTCAGTTTCTTGGCAATTTCTAGTATGGAATAGCCTTCATTTCTCAGAACAAGAATAGACTGACGAGGTTCAGAAGAAAGGACTTGTTTTGTTTGTTTCTGGCCATTTTGAGCCTATAAACAAACTCACAAATGCTGATGCTCCAGATACTCAACTAGTCTAAACAAGGTCAGTTGTATTGCTTCTTTAAACAGTATGACAGTTTTCAGCTGTGCTATTTTATTTATTATTTATTTTATTTCACCTTTATTTAACCAGGTAGGCTAGTTGAGAACAAGTTCTCATTTACAACTGCAACCTGGCCAAGATAAAGCAAAGCAGTGTGACAGAAGCAAAAACACAGAGTTACACATGGAATAAACAAGTGTACAGTCAATAACACAATAGAAAAAAAAAGAGTCTAGACTCGTGGCCAAAAGTTTGAGAATGACACAAATATTAATTTCTACAAAGTTTGCTGCTTCAGTGTCTTTAGATATTTTTGTAAGATGTTACTATGGAATACTGAAGTATAATTACAAGCATTTCATAAGTGTCAAAGGCTTTTATTGACAATTGCATGAAGTTGATGCAAAGAGTCAATATTTGCAGTGTTGACCCTTCTTTTTCAAGACCTCTGCAATCCGCCCTGGCATGCTGTCAATTAACTTCTGGGCCACATCCTGACTGATGGCAGCCCATTCTTGCATAATCAATGCTTGGAGTTTGTCAGAATTTGTGGGGTTTCGTTTGTCCACCCGCCTCTTGAGGATTGACCACAAGTTCTCAATGGGAACCCAAAATATCGATGTTTTGTTCCCCGAGCCACTTAGTTTTTTCCCTTATGGCAATGTGCTGCATCATGCTGGAAATGGCATTGTTCATCACCAAACTGTTCCTGGATGGATTCGGAGGGATGGTTGGCAGAAGCTGTTCTCGTAGGATGTGTTGGTACCATTCTTTATTCATGGCTGTGTTCTTAGGCTAAATTGTGAGTGAGCCCTTGGCTGAGAAGCAATCCCACACATGAATGGTCTCAGGATGCTTTACTGTTGGCATGACACAGGACTGATGGTAGCGCTCACCTTGTCTTCTCCGGACAAGCTTTTTTACGGATGCCCCAAACAATCGGAAAGGGGATTCATCAGAGAAAATAACTTTACCCCAGTCCTCAGCAGTCTAATCCCTGTACCTTTTGCAGAATCAGTCTGTCCCTGATGTTTTTCCAGGAGAGAAGGGGCTTCTTTGCTGCCCTTCTTGTCACCTGGCCATCCTCCAAAAGTCTTTGCCTCACTGTGCATGCAGATGCTTTCACACCTGCCTGCTGCCATTCCTGAGCAAGCTCTGTACTGGTGGTGCCCCGATCCCACAGCTGAATCAACTTTAGGAGACGGTCCTGGCGCTTGCTGGACTTTCTTGGGCGCCCTGAAGCATTCTTCACAACAATTGAACCGCTCTCCTTGAAGTTCTTGACGATCCGATAAATGGTTGATTTAGGTGCAATCTTACTGGCAGCGCTATCCTTACCTGTGAAGCCTTTGTTTGTGCAAAGCAATGATGACGGCATGTGTTTCCTTGCAGGTAACCATGGTTGACAGAGGAAGAACAATGATTCCAAGCACCACCCTCCTTTTGAAGCTTCCATTCTGTTATTCGAACTCAATCCGCATGACAGAGTGATCTCCAGCCTTGTCCTCGTCAACACTCAAACCTGTGTTAATGAGAGAATCACTGACATGATGTCAGCTGGTCCTTTTGTGGCAAGGCTGAAATGCAGTGGAAATGTTTTTTGGGGGGATTCAGTTCATTTGAATGGCAAAGAGGGACTTTGCAATTCATCTGATTACTCTTCATAACATTCTGGAGATTGCAATCAAATTGCCATCATACAAACTGAGGCAGCAGACTTTGTGAAAAATTATATTTGTGTCATTCTCAAAACTTTTGGCCACAACTGTATATACCGTGTGTGCAAATGGCATGAGGAGGCAAGGCAATAAATAGGCCAATAGTAGCAAAGTAATTACAATTTAGCAGATGAACACTGGAGTGATAGATGAGCAGATGATGATGAGCAGATGATGGTGTGTAAGTAGTGATACTGGTGTGGAAAAGAGCAGCAAAGTAAATAAAAACAATATGGGGATGAGTTTTCCACCAGGAACCTCCCGCACAGCCTGTCCTGTCGGAAGCTGAGCCCTCGGCTTGTGGTTCTGTTTTCATGTCCAGACGCTGCTCTTGCTTTGTATCTTTCCATGTTCGTTATTATTAAACTCAACGTCTCCACCTGCTTCCTGACTCCATGCGTCTTCGTTACAAATACACAACTTTAAAACACAGTCATTTGACAGAGGTAATGAACTGTCCATTATTCAGCACAGCAATTTTTAACAGTACCTGGTTTGAAAAACAAGTGTTTCTTATGTCAATATTACACGGGTAAGCTAACAGTTACAGAAATCCAGAATGCAGACAGGCTCAATAGATCTATCTAGATGAGTGAGTGACCAAAAAATATGTTATGAAAAATATAAATGTTTCAATAAAATGTTAAAATCAAGGGTTTAAGGAAATGCAGGCAGTTACCACATTAACAACAAGACAAAATGTCTCACTCAGTCAAGCCTGATGGTATTGTAAGTATAAAAGCAAAAAGTACATTAGACCAGCATAACTACTGTAGTAGGTCAAATCTGTGTGCTATAAAACCTTGGTAGAGCATGGGTGGTGCTGGTGAATGTCCAACCAATCCCTACTTCTCACTTAAAATCTATTGTTTTATATTTACATAGCTAGAAACCATCCCAGCGTAACATCCCATCTGTGTTTGAAATGCAGAGGCTGTGTCCCAAATGACACCCTATTTCCAATAGGCTGCACTACATTTGACCAGAGCCAACTGTCTCTAGAGCTACTATATAGGGCATAGAGTGCCCTATGGGATGCATCCCTGAGAATCATTTGAGAATCATTTGAGAATCATTTGAGAATCATTTGACTCAGAGTCCAACCCTCTCCTGTAATCTGTACACTAAATATTGAAAGCGTTTTCATTTGAAATTGGAACTGTGCTGTTAGATTGCACACTGTGTGAACACTTTTCTTCTGTAACCCCGGTCTAATTCATACCTATATCAAGTAACAGAGAACAAACATGGACACGAGCATGCCGTCGATCTGAAGGATGAACCAGACACGCACACCATCCCCTCTTTTGTGGCTGTAAGGGCAGAGATGAGGAGATGACCACAAGGAAATATGATGTATATACAGTATTTCCAAGTAAACTCTCCACTTGAAGACATGGAATTGGAAGACAGATGAAGCTTTGAACTGAGCAGGAGGCAGCAGCCATTTTAGCCATAATTAGCTTTGCCAAACTAAACCATGCACGTCATCCTTCTCTTTGATGACCGAGTAAAGAAACTGCATTCTGTTGACCTAGTAAAGACACTGCATTCTGTTGACCTAGTAAAGAAACTGCATTCTGTTGACCTAGTAAAGAAACTCCATTCTGTTGACCTAGTAAAGAAGAGGCATTCTGTTGACCTAGTAAAGAAACTGCATTCTGTTGACCTAGTAAAGAAAGGGCATTCTGTTGACCTAGTAAAGAAAGGGCATTCTGTTGACCTAGTAAAGAAAGGGCATTCTGTTGACCTAGTAAAGAAGTGTCATTATGTTGACCTAGTAAAGAAACTGCATTCTGTTGACCGAGTCAAGAAACTGCATTCTGTTGACCTAGTAAAGAAACTGCATTCTGTTGACCTAGTAAAGAAACTGCATTCTGTTGACCTAGTAAAGAAACTGCATTCTGTTGACCTAGTAAAGACGCTGCATTCTGTTGACCTAGTAAAGAAAGGGCATTCTGTTGACCTAGTAAAGAAACTGCATTCTGTTGACCTAGTAAAGAAACTGCATTCTGTTGACCTAGTAAAGAAAGGGCATTCTGTTGACCTAGTAAAGAAACTGCATTCTGTTGACCTAGTAAAGAAACTGCATTCTGTTGACCTAGTAAAGAAACTGTATTCTGTTGACCTAGTAAAGAAACTGCATTCTGTTGACCTAGTAAAGAAACTGTATTCTGTTGACCTAGTAAAGAAACTGGCATTCTGTTGACCTAGTAAAGAAACTGCATTCTGTTGACCTAGTTAAGAAACTGTATTCTGTTGACCTAGTAAAGAAACTGCATTCTGTTGACCTAGTAAAGAAAGGGCATTCTGTTGACCTAGTAAAGAAGTGTCATTCTGTTGACCTAGTAAAGAAACTACATTCTGTTGACCTAGTAAAGAAGTGTCATTCTGTCGACCTAGTAAAGAAACTACATTCTGTTGACCTAGTAAAGAAACTGCGTTCTGTTGACCTAGTAAAGAAACTGCATTCTGTTGACCTAGTAAAGAAACTGCATTCTGTTGACCTAGTAAAGACACTGCATTCTGTTGACCTAGTAAAGAAACTGGCATTCTGTTGACCTAGTAAAGAAACTGGCATTCTGTTGACCTAGTAAAGAAAGGGCATTCTGTTGACCTAGTAAAGACACTGCATTCTGTTGACCTAGTAAAGAAGTGTCATTCTGTTGACCTAGTAAAGAAACTGCATTCTGTTGACCTAGTAAAGAAAGGGCATTCTGTTGACCTAGTAAAGAAACTACATTCTGTTGACCTAGTAAAGAAGTGTCATTCTGTTGACCTAGTAAAGCAACTGCATTCTGTTGACCTAGTAAAGAAACTGGCATTCTGTTGACCTAGTAAAGAAACTGCATTCTGTTGACCTAGTAAAGAAACTGCATTCTGTTGACCTAGTAAAGAAACTGGCATTCTGTTGACCTAGTAAAGAAAGGGCATTCTGTTGACCTAGTAAAGAAACTGGCATTCTGTTGACCTAGTAAAGAAACTGCATTCTGTTGACCTAGTAAAGAAACTGGCATTCTGTTGACCTAGTAAAGAAACTGGCATTCTGTTGACCTAGTAAAGAAACTGCATTCTGTTGACCTAGTAAAGAAACTGGCATTCTGTTGACCTAGTAAAGAAACTGGCATTCTGTTGACCTAGTAAAGAAACTGGCATTCTGTTGACCTAGTAAAGAAACTACATTCTGTTGACCTAGTAAAGAAACTGCATTCTGTTGACCTAGTAAAGAAACTGTATTCTGTTGACCTAGTAAAGAAACTGCATTCTGTTGACCTAGTAAAGAAACTGCATTCTGTTGACCTAGTAAAGAAGTGTCATTCTGTTGACCTAGTAAAGAAACTACATTCTGTTGACCTAGTAAAGAAGTGTCATTCTGTCGACCTAGTAAAGAAACTACATTATGTTGACCTAGTAAAGAAACTGCATTCTGTTGACCTAGTAAAGACACTGGCATTCTGTTGACCTAGTAAAGACACTGCATTCTGTTGACCTAGTAAAGAAACTGCATTCTGTTGACCTAGTAAATAAACTGCATTCTGTTGACCTAGTAAAGAAAGGGCATTCTGTTGACCTAGTAAAGAAAGGGCATTCTGTCGACCTAGTAAAGAAACTGCATTCTGTTGACCTAGTAAAGAAACTGTATTCTGTTGACCTAGTAAATAAACTGCATTCTGTTGACCTAGTAAAGAAAGGGCATTCTGTTGACCTAGTAAAGAAGTGTCATTCTGTCGACCTAGTAAATAAACTGCATTCTGTTGACCTAGTAAAGAAACTGCATTCTGTTGACCTAGTAAATAAACTGCATTCTGTTGACCTAGTAAAGAAACTGCATTCTGTTGACCTAGTAAAGAAAGGGCATTCTGTCGACCTAGTAAAGAAAGGGCATTCTGTTGACCTAGTAAAGAAAGGGCATTCTGTCGA
This sequence comes from Salvelinus fontinalis, assembly GCF_029448725.1. NCBI lineage: Eukaryota > Metazoa > Chordata > Actinopteri > Salmoniformes > Salmonidae > Salvelinus > Salvelinus fontinalis. The sequence goes on from NC_074689.1 coordinate 34,386,529, forward strand.
CCTAGTAAAGAAACGGCATTCTGTTGACCTAGTCAAAAAATGGCATTCAAATGTATTCACATTTTACGTGTAAGATGAAAACGGAGATAACAGAATAACAATAACTTGTCTGGGTGCTCAAAGACCAGCAGGTCTGTGTTGCTAACCAAACATAACATCTTGGGATAAAATATAAAAGAAACAATTATTTTGGTGTTAGACTACCACATTTATTTGTATGTATGTTTATCTTCCTGGATGTTAAAGATGTTATTTTTTACGAACCCCACATTAAAGACAGCTGACCTCGTTAATGGGCCAGGCTGATTTGAAGCCAACACTATATGTGCGTCTAAAATGGCACCCTTTTCCCAAATACAGCTCACTACTTTTGACCATTTGGGACACAGTCTAAATACATCCCCACAGTGCAATGCTGTGCCCCTACAGTTCAGCTCTTGCCATTTAAACCCAATGTTTTCCCAACCACTGTGTCCCATAGAGATATCCCTCAATTCCCCCTTCCACACTTTCAACCTGTCATTATCTAGGATGATAATCAGATGGATTCTGGAGCCGCCGTCCAAACATCCAGAACGTCTTGGTTGTGAGTCCCAAATGGCCCCATTTCCCTTATGTAGCGCACTACCTTTCACCAGGACCATAAGGCTTTGGGTCAAAAGTAGTGCACTATTTAGGGAAGAGAATACAATTTGGGATGCAAACCCTGTCTCCCCCTTCTCCTTCGGCACGAATAATTTGATGCTTAGGTTTCTACTCTGTGTGTGTTTGCACCTAGGTGCGGATTCAGACATGAATTTATGCCTTTCCTAAGGCACACATTTCGTACGCACTACTCTGCACACCTGCAGAGCGTAACGTGTTCTGCAGGTGTGGCTACCTTGCGGCGCTCTGAATGACTTTTATTCAACTACTGTAAACCCTGCCACTTGCTGGGGAACAGATTTCCTTGTGGAATTTTCAGTCAATGGGTGATTCTCCTGAAACCAATGTCTGAGTTACAAAACCATGATGCATCTGAAAAAACCAACTGTCGTTCTGATGACTAAGATGTCTAGTTTTTGTCAAAGTGTCTTTTAAATATATTTCCCATTTTTTGCCTGAATTTTGTACATTTTCATCCCAAATTCTCATTACTGAAATGCATCTGGATTCATTGTCTTTTGTCATTTTACACTATTTTACTAAGACTAACTCACTTGAATGAAACACAAGCTGTGTTGCTGTAGTTTGTCCATAAATCATAAAAATTGTATATTAGTTGAAGGTTTGCATTAGAACTTCTTAGGCATAGGGGGCAGTACTCGGAAGTTTGGATGACTGAGGTGCCCAATGTAAACTGCCTGTTGCTCAGGCCCAGAAGCTAGGATATGCATATAATGGGTAGTATTGGATAGAAAACACTCTAAAGTTTCCAATAATGTTAAGATAATGTCTGTGAGTATAACAGAATTGATATGGCAAGCAAAAACCCGAGGACAATCCATCCAGATTTTTTCCCCCCCAGCTCAACACTGATTACTGTGGCTGTCAATGGGAATATAAAAGGAATTCCTCCCAGATTGCAGTTCCTAGGGCTTCCACTAGATGTCAACAGTCTTTAGAAAGAGTTTCAGGCTTGTTTTTGGAAAAATGAGCTAGAAGTTGTAGTTTTTGTAAGTGGCTCCCATTTTGGCTGTAGTGTTTGTAGCGTCTTCCGGTGAGTGCGCATACTTCGTTGTTTATCTCCGGTAATGACAATACTATTCTGCGTCTTAAATTGTAGTCTGTTAAGAGGGTGAGGGAAGGAGGGGAGTGGGGGAGGCCATGTCAGAGTGTGGCAATCATCAGCTGTACCCCTCCTTCTCCCTCCCTCCCTCCCTCCCTCCTGCCATCTCCCTCCCTCCCTCCTCCTGTCTGTCAGACAGGTCCAGGGCAGGTTTAAGGTCTGGCCACATGAAACATGACCCTGGACAGTTTCTCTATCTCCTCTCTCCCAATTTATTTTTCCTCTCCCTCTCTTCCCAGTCCTCTCCCTCTCTTCTCAGTCTTCTCTCTCCCTCTCTTCCCAGTCTTCTCTCTCCCTCTCTTCCCAGTCTTCTCAATCTTCCCAGTCTTCTCTCTCCCTCTCTTCCCAGTCCTCTCTCTCCCTCTCTTCCCAGTCCTCTCTCTCCCTCTCTTCCAAGTCTTCTCTCTCCCTCTCTTCCCAGTCCTCCCTCTCCCTCTCTTCCCAGTCTTCTATCTCCCTCTCTTCCCAGTCCCCTCTCTCCCTCTCTTCCCAGTCTTCTATCTCCCTCTCTTCCCAGTCTTCTCACTCTTCCCAGTCATCTCCCTCTCTTCCCAGTCTTCTCTCTCCCTCTCTTCCCAGTCTTCTCTCTATCACTCTTCCCAGTCCTCTCCCTCTCTTCCCAGTCTTCTCTCTCTCACTCTTTTCAGTCTTCTCACTCTTCCCAGTCTTCTCACTCTTCCCAGTCTTCTCTCTCCATCTCTTCCCAGTCTTCTCTCTCTCACTCTTCCCAATCATCTCTCTCTCCCCCAGTCCTTTCCCTCGCCCCACTCCTTTCCCCAGTCCTATCTCTCCCCAGCCCTATTTCTCTCCCCCTTCTCTTCCCAGTCCTCTCTCTCTTCCTAGTCCTCTCATCTTTCCCAGTCTTCTCCCTCTCCCCTAGCCCACTGTCTCCCCTCTCTCAACCCAGTCCTCTCTCCCCCAGCCCTGTCACCCACCTCTCTTCCCAGTCCTCTCTCTCTCTCTCCTTTCCCCCTTTCTCTATCCTTTCCCTCTCTCTCTCACCCCCCCTCTCACACCTTTCCCTCCTCTCTCTCCCACCTTCCCCCCTGTCTCTCTCACCTTTGCCCCCTCTCCCCCCCTCTCTCTCACTCACCTTCCCCTCTCTCTCGCTCACCTTTCCCCTATCTCTCTCCCCCCTCTCTCTGTCTGAGGAGACCACCACGCCGCTAGCTGCCTCCCCTACTACAATTAATGGACGTCACAACCTAACTGAGCTGGAATGTGCTTCCATGTCTGTGTACATGAACGTATTCGACACCATGTCGAGCACCACAGGAGAGATTTATCACACGAGTCGTCCATATCAGATGAATCTTCCTCCCCGATGGCATTCCTCAGACACAAACATTACATGACGATTGTATCTACAAGGTGATATGAATGAATATGCTTAAAGCCAATAAAAACACTTTAAAATATTGTGCTTTCAGTAAACTGTTAACTTACATATCGTTATATTTGAAGATGAGCAATGTCCCGATGGGTGAACCGTAACCTTTTTCTGCAGTGGCATAGAAATACTAACCAACCCCTTTATCTCAATCCTCAATTCAATGTGCTTTATTGGCATGACGTAACAATGTACATATTGCCAAAGCTTATTTTGGATATTTACAATATATATATAAATAAATAAAAATGAGAATCAAAATTGTCAACGGGACAACAGTAACAACAATAACCAAGGGTCAAAATAACCATACATTCAACAATAACAATAAACATACAGTAGAGGACATGTGCAGGTTGATTGGTCTGTCAGACACTGTCCCTCAACGTATGGCAGGCAGTAATGTAGTGCGCTGCCAACCCACAGCTCTCTGCGTCCTCCACCAACAGGACGGGTAGCCTATCCTCATCAGAGAGGTCTTTAACCTTGAATAAGGGTTTCAAATTTGGGGAAATTACACTCTCTAATTGTTTTATATTTTTGACATTTTGTCAGGAAATGCAGCTCCGTCTCAGGTTCTGCTATTGTGCAGTGGTTGCACAGCCTTTCCTCTACAGGGACCCAGGTTTTCCTGTGTCTACCCTTCTCAATGGCAATGGTTGTGCTCACTGAGCCTGTGCTTTTCTAAGGTTTTGATCAGTAACCATGGTCAAATATTTAGCCACGGTGTACTGTCGATTTAGGGTCAGATAGCACTGCATTTTGCTTTGTGTTTGTGCTTGTGTTTCCCAATAAGCAATGTAGTTTTGTTTTGACTGTGTTGTAATTTGGTTTATTCTGATTGATTGGATGTTCTGGTCCTGAGGATTCAGTGTGTTAGTAGAACTGGTTGGTGAACTCAGCCCCAGGACCAGCTGGATGAGGTGACTCTTTTCTTTGCTCAGCTCTTGGCATTGCAGGGCTTGGTAATGATATGAGAGGGGGTCACTGTATTTTAGATGTTTCCAAAACTTAATTGCTCTTTTTTGAGTTTTCATTATTGGTGGATGTTGGCGTAATTCTGCCCTGCATGCATTGTTTGTAGTTTTCCTCTGGACATGTAGGAGAATCTTACAGAACTCAGCATGTAGGGTTTCAATGGGATGTTTGTCCCATTTGGTTAAATCTTGTTTTGCAAGAGGACCCCACACCTCGCTGCCATAAAGTGCAATTGGTTCAATGACATATTCAATTAGTTTTAATAGGTATTTCATTTTGAATTAGATTTTTTAATGGCGTAGAATGCCCTGCTTGCTTTCTCTCTCAGTTCATTCACTGCCTCATTAAGGTGTCCTGTTGAGCTTATTTTTAAACCTAAGTAATTGTAGTGTGTGCAGTGCTCTATATATTTTGTACCAATTGAGAACTTTGGTCTAATTCCCTGAGATCTGGATCTTCTCTGGAAAATCATTATATTTACTTTTCTGCTCATCACATACTTCAGTTTGTTCTAGTATTTTAGTCACCGTGGTTCTACTGCGTAACCAACACGGAGAGGATTCCCATCAAACCTGTGTTCCCACGGTAACCTCCATGACCCTTCACCCCAGGTTGCTTTACACCTGTCAACATGTCCCAACTGCAGCTTGGGAGACCTATGACCAACGTATAATACTGTATACTCTGTTTTGTCTGACCCCTTAATATGACCTCATCGTGGTGAGTTGAATGCAGAATGGCATTATGGTAAACGTAGGCTGTTCTCACTGGGCTGTTCTCACGGGGCTGTTCTCACGAGGCTGTTCTCACGAGGCTGTTCTCACTAGGCTGTTCTCACTGGGCTGTTCTCACGAGGCTGTTCTCACGAGGCTGTTCTCACGAGGCTGTTCTCACTAGGCTGTTCTCACGAGGCTGTTCTCACTAGGCTGTTCTCACGGGGCTGTTCTCACGGGGCTGTTCTCACGAGGCTGTTCTCGCGAGGCTGTTCTCGCGAGGCTGTTCTCACGAGGCTGTTCTCACGAGGCTGTTCTCACGAGGCTGTTCTCACTAGGTTGTTCTCACGAGGCTGTTCTCACGAGGCTGTTCTCACTAGGCTGTTCTCACGAGGCTGTTCTCACTGGGCTGTTCTCAGGACAGGTTGAAGCTAGATATGTTTGAGTTGTGTCGGGGACAATTTTAATATTTTTGCTAAACCTAACCCTTTTCCTAACCTTAACCTATTTCACCTACCCCGCCACATATTTTCTCCAAACCAGCTGTGTAAATTATCCTAGCCTGACACGAAAAGCCACTTCTGCTAGTCAAAACCGGCAGGTCTGTCCTGAGAACAGCGTGGGTACCGGAATAACGCAATACTCCAAGTTGAACCTGCGTCAGCAGCCCGGCCTCAGTACTCTGCTTTCCCCTAAATGTGACATGGTGGTGAATTGAGTTGAACCCAGCAGCCCGGCGTCAGTTACATTTACATTTACATTTAAGTCATTTAGCAGACGCTCTTATCCAGAGCGACTTACAAATTGGTGCATTCACCTAATGACATCCAGTGGAACAGCCACTTTACAATAGTGCATCTACATCTTTTAAGGGGGGGGGGGGGCAGAAGGATTGCTTTATCCTATCCTAGGTATTCCTTGAAGAGGTGGGGTTTCAGGTGTCTCCGGAAGGTGGTGATTGACTCCGCTGTCCTGGCGTCGTGAGGGAGTTTGTTCCACCATTGGGGTGCCAGAGCAGCGAACAGTTTTGATTGGGCTGAGCGGGAACTGTACTTCCTCAGTGGTAGGGAGGCGAGCAGGCCAGAGGTGGATGAACGCAGTGCCCTTGTTTGGGTGTAGGGCCTGATCAGAGCCTGAAGGTACTGAGGTGCCGTTCCCCTCACAGCTCCGTAGGCAAGCACCATGGTCTTGTAGCGGATGCGAGCTTCAACTGGAAGCCAGTGGAGAGAGCGGAGGAGCGGGGTGACGTGAGAGAACTTGGGAAGGTTGAACACCAGACGGGCTGCGGCGTTCTGGATGAGTTGTAGGGGTTTGATGGCACAGGCAGGGAGCCCAGCCAACAGCGAGTTGCAGTAATCCAGACGGGAGATGACAAGTGCCTGGATTAGGACCTGCGCCGCTTCCTGTGTGAGGCAGGGTCGTACTCTGCGGATGTTGTAGAGCATGAACCTACAGGAACGGGCCACCGCCTTGATGTTAGTTGAGAACGACAGGGTGTTGTCCAGGATCACGCCAAGGTTCTTAGCGCTCTGGGAGGAGGACACAATGGAGTTGTCAACCGTGATGGCGAGATCATGGAACGGGCAGTCCTTCCCCGGGAGGAAGAGCAGCTCCGTCTTGCCGAGGTTCAGCTTGAGGTGGTGATCCGTCATCCACACTGATATGTCTGCCAGACATGCAGAGATGCGATTCGCCACCTGGTCATCAGAAGGGGGAAAGGAGAAGATTAGTTGTGTGTCGTCTGCATAGCAATGATAGGAGAGACCATGTGAGGTTATGACAGAGCCAAGTGACTTGGTGTATAGCGAGAATAGGAGAGGGCCTAGAACAGAGCCCTGGGGGACACCAGTGGTGAGAGCGCGTGGTGAGGAGACAGATTCTCGCCACGCCACCTGGTAGGAGCGACCTGTCAGGTAGGACGCAATCCAAGCGTGGGCCGCGCCGGAGATGCCCAACTCGGAGAGGGTGGAGAGGAGGATCTGATGGTTCACAGTATCGAAGGCAGCCGATAGGTCTAGAAGGATGAGAGCAGAGGAAAGAGAGTTAGCTTTAGCAGTGCGGAGCGCCTCCGTGATACAGAGAAGAGCAGTCTCAGTTGAGTGACTAGTCTTGAAACCTGACTGATTTGGATCAAGAAGGTCATTCTGAGAGAGATAGCAGGAGAGCTGGCCAAGGACGGCACGTTCAAGAGTTTTGGAGAGAAAAGAAAGAAGGGATACTGGTCTGTAGTTGTTGACATCGGAGGGATCGAGTGTAGGTTTTTTCAGAAGGGGTGCAACTCTCGCTCTCTTGAAGACGGAAGGGACGTAGCCAGCGGTCAGGGATGAGTTGATGAGCGAGGTGAGGTAAGGGAGAAGGTCTCCGGAAATGGTCTGGAGAAGAGAGGAGGGGATAGGGTCAAGCGGGCAGGTTGACCCTATCCCTGCTTTCCCCTAAATATCCTCTGCTTTCCCCTAAATGTGACATGGTGGTGAATTGAGTTGAACCCAGCAGCCTGGCGTCAGTACTCTGCTTTCCCCCAAATGTGACATGGTGGTGAATTGAGTTGAACCCAGCAGCCCAGCGTCAGTTCTCTGCTTTCCCCTAAATGTGACATGGTGGTGAGTTGAGTTGAACCCAGCATTCCAGTGTCAGTTCTCTGCTTTCCCCTAAATGTGACATGGTGGTGAGTTGAGTTGAACCCAGCATTCCAGCGTCAGTTCTCTGCTTTCCCCTAAATGTGACATGGTGGTGAGTTGAGTTGAACCCAGCATTCCAGCGTCAGTTCTCTGCTTTCCCCTAAATATGACATGGTGGTGAATTGAGTTGAACCCAGCAGCCTGGCGTCAGTTCTCTGCTTACCCCTAAATGTGACATGGTGGTGAATTGAGTTGAACCCAGCAGCCCAGCGTCAGTTCTCTGCTTTCCCCTAAATATGACATGGTGGTGAGTTGAGTTGAACCCAGCAGCCCAGCGTCAGTTCTCTGCTTTCCCCTAAATGTGATATGGTGGTGAGTTGAGTTGAACCCAGCAGCCTGGCCTCAGTTCTCTGCTTTCCCCTAAATGTGATATGGTGGTGAATTGAGTTGAACCCAGCAGCCTGGCCTCAGTTCTCTGCTTTCCCCTAAATGTGATATGGTGGTGAGTTGAGTTGAACCCAGCATTCCAGCGTCAGTTCTCTGCTTTCCCCTAAATGTGACATGGTGGTGAGTTGAGTTGAACCCAGCAGCCTGGCGTCAGTTCTCTGCTTTCCCCTAAATGTGATATGGTGGTGAGTTGAGTTGAACCCAGCAGCCCGGCGTCAGTTCCTAATGAGCCCCTCTACATAGGGAGAGAGAGAGGGAACACAAGAGGGAGAGACAGTTAGACCTCTGAGTGGAGGAGAGGCTCCCCTCATCCCTCCCTCCCTACATCCCCCCTTCACCAGCTGGCCAACAGATGGAAGGACCTGCTGGCCATAAATGCAAGGGAGGCAGGAGGGGAGGGAGGGAGGGATGGAGGGAGGCGTGTAGGGAGAGAGGAATGGAGGAGTGGAAGGAGGGAGGGAGGGAGGGAGGGAGGGAGGGAGGGAGGAGAGGAGGGAGGAGTGGAGGGTTGGTGGAGGAAAATAAAGTGTTAGTGGTAATGAATGATAATGTCAGAGAAGCCGGTATAATGAATGATAATGCCAGAGAAGCTGGTATAATGAATGATAATGCCAGAGAAGCCGGTATAATGAATGATAATGCCAGAGAAGCTGGTATAATGAATGATAATGCCAGAGAAGCCGGTATAATGAATGATAATGCCAGAGAAGCCGGTATAATGAATGATAATGTCAGAGGAGCCGGTATAATGAATGATAATGCCAGAGAAGCCGGTATAATGAATGATAATGTCAGAGAAGCCGGTATAATGAATGATAATGCCAGAGAAGCCGGTATAATGAATGACAATGCCAGAGAAGCTGGTATAATGATCGATAATCCATTTGTGTATGACTGGACTAAAGAGGGAGAGCACTCCCACGTCTTGTTCGTCAAACAGGACAGGTGTGTGTGTGTGTGTGTGTGTGTGTGTGTGTGTGTGTGTGTGTGTGTGTGTGTGTGTGTGTGTGTGTGTGTGTGTGTGTGTGTGTGTGTGTGTGTGTGTGTGTGTGTGTGTGTGTGTGTGTGTGTGTGTGTTGGGGTATGTTTGGCAGTGGTTGTCTGTTGAAGGTCAGCAGTGATGGTGTCTGGGTGTTTGTTTACTAGACTTGTGAAATGGAATAAATCACAGTGTGTGTTAGGGAGAGCTGGTGCAACAGTAGGAATGTGGGTCTAAGTCCTGCTGGTATTTACATTGCAGGCACCCTGAGCCGAGAAGAAACCGGAGGCTGTAGGAGTGAGACGGTGTGTGTGTGTGGCGGTGTGTGTGTGTGACGGTGTGTGTGTGTGTGACGGTGTGTGTGTGTGACGGTGTGTGTGTGTGACGGTGTGTGTGTGTGACGGTGTGTGTGTGTGACGGTGTGTGTGTGTGACGGTGTGTGTGTGTGACAGTGTGTGTGTGGGACGGTGTGTGTGTGGGACAGTGTGTGTGTGTGACGGTGTGTGTGTGTGACGGTGTGTGTGTGTGACGGTGTGTGTGTGTGACGGTGTGTGTGTGTGTGACGGTGTGTGTGTGACGGTGTGTGTGTGTGACGGTGTGTGTGTGTGACGGTGTGTGTGTGTGACGGTGTGTGTGTGTGACGGTGTGTGTGTGTGTGACAGTGTGTGTGTGACAGTGTGTGTGTGTGACGGTGTGTGTGTGTTTGTGACGGTGTGTGTGTGACGGTGTGTGTGTGTGTGACGGTGTGTGTGTGTGACGGTGTGTGTGTGTGACGGTGTGTGTGTGTGACGGTGTGTGTGTGTTTGACGGTGTGTGTGTGTGACGGTGTGTGTGTGTGACGGTGTGTGTGTGTGACGGTGTGTGTGTGTGACGGTGTGTGTGTGTGTGTGACGGTGTGTGTGTGTGACGGTGTGTGTGTGTGACGGTGTGTGTGTGTGTGACGGTGTGTGTGTGTGACGGTGTGTGTGTGTGTGACGGTGTGTGTGTGTGACGGTGTGTGTGTGTGACGGTGTGTGTGTGTGTGACGGTGTGTGTGTGTGACGGTGTGTGTGTGTGACGGTGTGTGTGTGTGACGGTGTGTGTGTGTGACGGTGTGTGTGTGTGACGGTGTGTGTGTGTGACGGTGTGAGAGGAAACCAGAGGGTGGGGTGAGGTTCAACAGGCTTTCTCGCCAGACACACACTCCCTCGCTAGACCAGCTGAGCGCTCCAGGCCGTGTGAAATGTCTCTCTCCTGAATTTAAAATATAAAGTAAAACCATTCAAGACAAATCATCAAATCAAATTGTATTGGTCACATACACATGGTTAGCAGATGTTATTGGTCACATACACATGGTTAGCAGATGGTATTGGTCACATACACATGGTTAGCAGATGGTATTGGTCACGTACACATGGTTAGCAGATGGTATTGGTCACATACACATGGTTAGCAGATGGTATTGGTCACATACACATGGTTAGCAGATGGTATTGGTCACGTACACATGGTTAGTAGATGGTATTGGTCACGTACACATGGTTAGTAGATGGTATTGGTCACGTACACATGGTTAGTAGATGGTATTGGTCACGTACACATGGTTAGTAGATGGTATTGGTCACGTACACATGGTTAGTAGATGGTATTGGTCACGTACACATGGTTAGTAGATGGTATTGGTCACGTACACATGGTTAGTAGATGGTATTGGTCACGTACACATGGTTAGCAGATGGTATTGGTCACATACACATGCAGATGGTATTGGTCACATACACATGGTTAGCAGATGGTATTGGTCACATGCACATGGTTAGCAGATAGTATTGGTCACGTACACATGGTTAGCAGATGTTATTGATCACATACACATGGTTAGCGGATGGTATTGGTCACATACACATGGTTAGCAGATGGTATTGGTCACGTACACATGGTTAGCAGATGGTATTGGTCACGTACACATGCAGATGTTATTGGTCACATACACATGGTTAGCAGATGGTATTGGTCACGTACACATGCAGATGTTATTGGTCACATGGTTAGCGGATAGTATTGGTCACATACACATGGTTAGCAGATGTGATTGGTCACATACACATGGTTAGCAGATGTTATTGGTCACATACACATGGTTAGCAGATGTGATTGGTCACATACACATGGTTAGCAGATGTGATTGGTTACATACACATGGTTATCAGATGTGATTGGTCACATACACATGGTTAGCAGATGTGATTGGTCACATACACATGGTTAGCAGATGTTATTGGTCACATACACATGGTTAGCAGATGTGATTGGTCACATACACATGGTTAGCAGATGTGATTGGTCACATACACATGGTTAGCAGATGGTATTGGTCACGTACACATGCAGATGTTATTGGTCACATACACATGGTTAGCAGATGTGATTGGTTACATACACATGGTTATCAGATGTGATTGGTCACATACACATGGTTAGCAGATGTGATTGGTCACATACACATGGTTAGCAGATGTTATTGGTCACATACACATGGTTAGCAGATGTGATTGGTCACATACACATGGTTAGCAGATGTGATTGGTCACATACACATGGTTAGCAGATGTGATTGGTCACATACACATGGTTAGCAGATGTGATTGGTCACATGGTTAGCAGATGTTATTGGTCACATACACATGGTTAGCAGATATGATTGGTCACATACACATGGTTAGCAGATGTTATTGGTCACATGGTTAGCAGATGTTATCGGTCACGTGGTTAGCAGATGTTATCGGTCACATGGTTAGCAGATGTTATCGGTCACATGGTTAGCAGATGTTATCGGTCACATGGTTAGCAGATGTTATCGGTCACATGGTTAGCAGATGTTATCGGTCACATGGTTAGCAGATGTTATCGGTCACATGGTTAGCAGATGTTATCGGTCACATGGTTAGCAGATGTTATCGGTCACATGGTTAGCAGATGTTATCGGTCACATGGTTAGCCGATGTTATCGGTCACATGGTTAGCAGATGTTATCGGTCACATGGTTAGCAGATGTTATCGGTCACATGGTTAGCAGATGTTATCGGTCACATGGTTAGCAGATGTTACTGCGAGGGTAGTAAAATCCTTGTGCTTCTATTTCCGACAGTGCGGTAATATCTAACAAGTAATCAACAACTAGATACTACACGCAAATCTAAAGGGTTGAATGAGAATATGTACATGTAAGTATATAGATGAGCGATGGCCGAGCAGCGTAGGCAAGGTGCAATAGATGGTATAAAATACAGTATATACATGTGATGTGAGTAATGTAAGAATTGTCAACATTATTAAAGTGGCATTATTTAGAGTGGCATTGTATCAAGTGACTAGTGATCCATTTTTTAAAGTGGCCAGTGATTGGTGCTCAGTGTAGGCAGCAGCAGCCTCTCTGTGTTAGTGATGGCTGTTTAGCAGTCTGATGGCTTTAAGATAGAAGCTGTTCTTCAGCCTCTCTGTGTTAGTGATGGCTGTTTATCAGTCTGATGGCTTTAAGATAGAAGCTGTTCTTCAGCCTCTCTGTGTTAGTGATGGCTGTTTATCAGTCTGATGGCCTTGAGATAGAAGCTTCTTTTCAGTCTCTCGGTCCCGTTACACTAAAGGAGACTGTTACACATAGGTCATCATCCAAACGTAACATGTTTTTCAGTCTCTCGGTCCCGTTACACTAAAGGAGACTGTTACACATAGGTCATCATCCAAACGTAACATGTTCTTCAGTCTCTCGGTCCCGTTACACTAAAGGAGACTGTTACACATTGGTCATCATCCAAACGTAACATGTTTTTCAGTCTCTCGGTCCCGTTACACTAAAGGAGACTGTTACACATTGGTCATCATCCAAACGTAAGCTGTTTTTCAGTCTCTCGGTCCCGTTACACTAAAGGAGACTGTTACACATTGGTCATCATCCAAACGTAAGCTGTTTTTCAGTCTCTCGGTCCCGTTACACTAAAGGAAACTGTTACACATTGGTCATCATCCAAACGTAAGCTGTTTTTCAGTCTCTCGGTCCCGTTACACTAAAGGAGACTGTTACACATTGGTCATCATCCAAACGTAAGCTGTTTTTCAGTCTCTCGGTCCCGTTACACTAAAGGAGACTGTTACACATTGGTCATCATCCAAACGTAACATGTTTTTCAGTCTCTCGGTCCCGTTACACTAAAGGAGACTGTTACACATTGGTCATCATCCAAACGTAAGCTGTTTTTCAGTCTCTCGGTCCCGTTACACTAAAGGAAACTGTTACACATTGGTCATCATCCAAACGTAAGCTGTTTTTCAGTCTCTCGGTCCCGTTACACTAAAGGAGACTGTTACACATTGGTCATCATCCAAACGTAAGCTGTTTTTCAGTCTCTCGGTCCCGTTACACTAAAGGAGACTGTTACACATTGGTCATCATCCAAACGTAACATGTTTTTCACATCATCCATTTTAGGAATTTGTCAGTTACATTTAAAATTCTCCTTTTACTTCCAACTTGCTAGTTTATGTTTTAGTATATTAACAAGAGAATCTTGTACGATCTGAAAGTCACCTAGACTCAGACTGTATTTACAGGGGGCTGAAACGGATAGGGGTATGAGGAGACTTTTACCCCCTTTTTTTTAGTGTTGACTTCTCTATGCAGGTGTCAAAACAAATCAGTCTGGGTTTTAATTCATGAGATGTAGTGCATCACGTGTTGATTGACATGAGTACATTTATGAGTAAAGTCTTTTAGGACACCTCGGTTCTTCCACAGCCAAGGACATAACCTACGGACATAGAGCCAGCTATCAAATCTTCAATTATTTTCAATGGCTGTGGGCCAAATAGCACTCTATTCCCTGAATGTGCCACATTGTACCAAGGCAGCTGATCAAAAACAGCCTTTATGAATGGTGTCGATTGAGACAGAACATTAATCAAATCGGTTTTATTAACTTTCAATTGGAAATGGTGTCTGTATCCCTTACACAATCTATGAATCAGGAAATAGTGATTCTCCATTACATGTTAATGTAGTGTGTTAACAGAGACAATGTGTTAGTGATGGGCCGTGTGTTAACAGAGACAATGTGTTAGTGATGGGCCGTGTGTTAACAGAGACAATGTGTTAGTGGTGGGCCGTGTGTTAACAGAGACAATGTGTTAGTGATGGACCGTGTGTTAACAGAGACAATGTGGTGGACCGTGTGTTAACAGAGACAATGTGTTAGTGATGGGCCGTGTGTTAACAGAGACAATGTGTTAGTGATGGACCGTGTGTTAACAGAGACAATGTGTTAGTGATCGACCGTGTGTTAACAGAGACAATGTGTTAGTGATGGGCCGTGTGTTAACAGAGACAATGTGTTAGTGATGGACCGTGTGTTAACAGAGACAATGTGTTAGTTGTGGACCGTGTGTTAACAGAGACAATGTGTTAGTGGTGGGCCGTGTGTTAACAGAGACAATGTGTTAGTGATGGGCCGTGTGTTAACAGAGACAATGTGTTGGTGATGGACCGTGTGTTAACAGAGACAATGTGTTAGTGGTGGACCGTGTGTTAACAGAGACAATGTGATGGACCGTGTGTTAACAGAGACAATGTGATGGACCGTGTGTTAACAGAGACAATGTGATGGACCGTGTGTTAACAGAGACAATGTGGTGGACCGTGTGTTAACAGAGACAATGTGATGGACCGTGTGTTAACAGAGACAATGTGATGGGCCGTGTGTTAACAGAGACAATGTGATGGACCGTGTGTTAACAGAGACAATGTGTTAGTGATGGACCGTGTGTTAACAGAGACAATGTGTTAGTGATGGACCGTGTGTTAACAGAGACAATGTGTTAGTGATCGACCGTGTGTTAACAGAGACAATGTGTTAGTGATGGACCGTGTGTTAACAGAGACAGTGTGTTAGTGATGGACCGTGTGTTAACAGAGACAATGTGTTAGTGATGGACCGTGTGATAACAGAGACAATGTGGTGGACCGTGTGATAACAGAGACAATGTGTTAGTGATGGACCGTGTGTTAACAGAGACAATGTATTAGTGATGGGCCGTGTGTTAACAGAGACAATGTGTTAGTGATGGACCGTGTGTTAACAGAGACAATGTGTTAGTGATGGACCGTGTGTTAACAGAGACAATGTGTTAGTGATGGGCCGTGTGTTAACAGAGACAATGTGATGGACCGTGTGTTAACAGAGACAATGTGTTAGTGATGGACCGTGTGTTAACAGAGACAATGTGTTAGTGATGGGCCGTGTGTTAACAGAGACAATGTGATGGACCGTGTGTTAACAGAGACAATGTGTTAGTGATGGGCCGTGTGTTAACAGAGACAATGTGATGGACCGTGTGTTAACAGAGACAATGTGTTAGTGATGGACCGTGTGTTAACAGAGACAATGTGTTAGTGATGGACCGTGTGTCAACAGAGACAATGTGTTAGTGGTGGGCCGTGTGTTAACAGAGACAATGTGTTAGTGATGGACCGTGTGTTAACAGAGACAATGTGTTAGTGATGGACCGTGTGTTAACAGAGACAATGTGTTAGTGATGGACCGTGTGTTAACAGAGACAATGTGTTAGTGGTGGGCCGTGTGTCAACAGAGACAATGTGTTAGTGATGGGCCGTGTGTTAACAGAGACAATGTGGTGGACCGTGTGTTAACAGAGACAATGTGTTAGTGATGGACCGTGTGTTAACAGAGACAATGTGGTGGGCCGTGTGTTAACAGAGACAATGTGTTAGTGATGGGCCGTGTGTTAACAGAGACAATGTGTTAGTGATGGACCGTGTGTTAACAGAGACAATGTGTTAGTGGTGGACCGTGTGTTAACAGAGACAATGTGTTAGTGATGGACCGTGTGTTAACAGAGACAATGTGTTAGTGGTGGACCGTGTGATAACAGAGACAATGTGGTGGACCGTGTGATAACAGAGACAATGTGTTAGTGATGGACCGTGTGTTAACAGAGACAATGTGGTGGACCGTGTGTTAACAGAGACAATGTGTTAGTGATGGGCCGTGTGTTAACAGAGACAATGTGGTGGACCGTGTGTTAACAGAGACAATGTGTTAGTGATGGACCGTGTGTTAACAGAGACAATGTGGTGGACCGTGTGTTAACAGAGACAATGTGTTAGTGATGGGCCGTGTGTTAACAGAGACAATGTGTTAGTGATGGGCCGTGTGTTAACAGAGACAATGTGTTAGTGATGGACCGTGTGTTAACAGAGACAATGTGGTGGGCCGTGTGTTAACAGAGACAATGTGTTAGTGATGGACCGTGTGTTAACAGAGACAATGTGTTAGTGATGGACCGTGTGTTAACAGAGACAATGTGTTAGTGGTGGACCGTGTGATAACAGAGACAATGTGGTGGGCCGTGTGTTAACAGAGACAATGTGTTAGTGATGGGGCCGTGTGTTAACAGAGACAATGTGTTAGTGATGGGGCCGTGTGTTAACAGAGACAATGTGTTAGTGGTGGGCCGTGTGTTAACAGAGACAATGTGGTGGGCCGTGTGTTAACAGAGACAATGTGTTAGTGATGGGCCGTGTGTTAACAGAGACAATGTGGTGGACCGTGTGTTAACAGAGACAATGTGTTAGTGATGGACCGTGTGTTAACAGAGACAATGTGTTAGTGATGGGCCGTGTGTTAACAGAGACAATGTGGTGGACCGTGTGTTAACAGAGACAATGTGGTGGGCCGTGTGTTAAAAGAGACAATGTGTTAGTGATGGACCGTGTGTTAACAGAGACAATGTGTTAGTGATGGGCCGTGTGTTAACAGAGACAATGTGTTAGTGATGGACCGTGTGTTAACAGAGACAATGTGTTAGTGATGGACCGTGTGTTAACAGAGACAATGTGGTGGGCCGTGTGTTAACAGAGACAATGTGTTAGTGATGGACCGTGTGTTAACAGAGACAATGTGTTAGTGATGGGCCGTGTGTTAACAGAGACAATGTATTAGTGATGTACCGTGTGTTAACAGAGACAATGTGTTAGTGATGGACCGTGTGTTAACAGAGACAATGTGGTGGACCGTGTGTTAACAGAGACAATGTGTTAGTGATGGACCGTGTGTTAACAGAGACAATGTGTTAGTGATGGGCCGTGTGTTAACAGAGACAATGTGTTAGTGATGGACCGTGTGTTAACAGAGACAATGTGTTAGTGATCGACCGTGTGATAACAGAGACAATGTGTTAGTGATGGACCGTGTGTTAACAGAGACAATGTGTTAGTGATGGACCGTGTGTTAACAGAGACAATGTGTTAGTGATGGACCGTGTGTTAACAGAGACAATGTGTTAGTGATGTGCCGTGTGTTAACAGAGACAATGTGTTAGTGATGGACCGTGTGTTAACAGAGACAATGTGTTAGTGATGGACCGTGTGTTAACAGAGACAATGTATTAGTGATGGGCCGTGTGTTAACAGAGACAATGTGTTAGTGATGGACCATGTGTTAACAGAGACAATGTATTAGTGATGGACCGTGTGTTAACAGAGACAATGTATTAGTGATGGACCGTGTGTTAACAGAGACAATGTGTTAGTGATGGGCCGTGTGTTAACAGAGACAATGTATTAGTGATGGACCGTGTGTTAACAGAGACAATGTGTTAGTGATGGACCGTGTGTTAACAGAGACAATGTGTTAGTGATGGACCGTGTGTTAACAGAGACAATGTGGTGGGCCGTGTGTTAACAGAGACAATGTGTTAGTGGTGGACCGTGTGTTAACAGAGACAATGTGTTAGTGATGGGCCGTGTGTTAACAGAGACAATGTGTTAGTGATGGACCGTGTGTTAACAGAGACAATGTGTTAGTGGTGGGCCGTGTGTTAACAGAGACAATGTGGTGGGCCGTGTGTTAACAGAGACAATGTGTTAGTGATGGACCGTGTGTTAACAGAGACAATGTGTTAGTGATGGACCGTGTGTTAACAGAGACAATGTGTTAGTGATGGACCGTGTGTTAACAGAGACAATGTGTTAGTGATGGACCGTGTGTTAACAGAGACAATGTGTTAGTGATGGACCGTGTGTTAACAGAGACAATGTGATAGTGATGGACCGTGTGTTAACAGAGACAATGTGATGGGCTGTGTGTTAACAGAGACAATGTATTAGTGATGGACCGTGTGTTAACAGAGACAATGTGATGGGCTGTGTGTTAACAGAGACAATGTATTAGTGATGGACCGTGTGTTAACAGAGACAATGTGTTAGTGATGGGCCGTGTGTTAACAGAGACAATGTGTTAGTGGTGGGCCGTGTGTTAACAGAGACAATGTGTTAGTGATGGGCCGTGTGTTAACAGAGACAATGTGTTAGTGATGGACCGTGTGTTAACAGAGACAATGTGTTAGTGATGGACCGTGTGTTAACAGAGACAATGTGTTAGTGGTGGACCGTGTGTTAACAGAGACAATGTGTTAGTGGTGGACCGTGTGTTAACAGAGACAATGTGTTAGTGATGGACCGTGTGTTAACAGAGACAATGTGATGGGCCGTGTGTTAACAGAGACAATGTGTTAGTGATGGACCGTGTGTTAACAGAGACAATGTGATGGACCGTGTGTTAACAGAGACAATGTGGTGGACCGTGTGTTAACAGAGACAATGTGTTAGTGATGGACCGTGTGTCAACAGAGACAATGTGTTAGTGGTGGGCCGTGTGTTAACAGAGACAATGTGGTGGGCCGTGTGTTAACAGAGACAATGTGGTGGGCCGTGTGTTAACAGAGACAATGTGGTGGACCGTGTGTTAACAGAGACAATGTGTTAGTGATGGACCGTGTGTTAACAGAGACAATGTGTTAGTGATGGACCGTGTGTTAACAGAGACAATGTGATGGGCCGTGTGTTAACAGAGACAATGTGGTGGGCCGTGTGTTAACAGAGACAATGTGGTGGGCCGTGTGTTAACAGAGACAATGTGGTGGACCGTGTGTTAACAGAGACAATGTGATGGACCGTGTGTTAACAGAGACAATGTGTTAGTGATGGACCGTGTGTTAACAGAGACAATGTGTTAGTGATGGACCGTGTGTTAACAGAGACAATGTGTTAGTGGTGGGCCGTGTGATAACAGAGACAATGTGTTAGTGATGGACCGTGTGTTAACAGAGACAATGTGTTAGTGATGGACCGTGTGTTAACAGAGACAATGTGATGGACCGTGTGTTAACAGAGACAATGTGTTAGTGATGGACCGTGTGTTAACAGAGACAATGTGATGGGCCGTGTGTTAACAGAGACAATGTGGTGGGCCGTGTGTTAACAGAGACAATGTGTTAGTGGTGGGCCGTGTGTTAACAGAGACAATGTGGTGGGCCATGTGTTAACAGAGACAATGTGGTGGGCCGTGTGTTAACAGAGACAATGTGGTGGACCGTGTGTTAACAGAGACAATGTGTTAGTGATGGGCCGTGTGTTAACAGAGACAATGTATTAGTGATGGACCGTGTGTTAACAGAGACAATGTGTTAGTGGTGGACCGTGTGTTAACAGAGACAATGTGTTAGTGATGGGGCCGTGTGTTAACAGAGACAATGTGTTAGTGATCGACCGTGTGATAACAGAGACAATGTGTTAGTGATGGACCGTGTGTTAACAGAGACAATGTGTTAGTGATGGACCGTGTGTTAACAGAGACAATGTGTTAGTGATGGGCCTCAAAGTTTAGAACCGGCAAGAGGATGGTTAACTGCCGCTGCCTGGCAACCATCAAGATCTTAAGAGCGTGGTGCGTACCAACGCCAACCTCAGCATGACCGTGGAATTGCCCCTGGAGAGATAGTGGAGAATCACCATACGGGTCACTTTACTGTCGTGGCATAATGATCCTGAGTTATTAGTCAATAAAACGTAGTTGCTTTTCTGTTCTGAAGTGAACTCTCATCATTAAATAACAGACTACAGTCTTCTCAAGACTACCCTGGGAGAAAATAGACTACCCTGGGGGAAAATAGACTACCCTGGGAGAAAATAGACTACCCTGGGGGAAAATAGACTACCCTGGGGGAAAATAGACTACCCTGGGAGAAAATAGACTACCCTGGGGGAAAATAGACTACCCTGGGGGAAAATAGACTACCCTGGGAGAAAATAGACTACCCTGGGGGAAAATAGACTACCCTGGGGGAAAATAGACTACCCTGGGAGAAAATAGACTACCCTGGGGGAAAATAGACTACCCTGGGGGAAAATAGACTACCCTGGGAGAAAATAGACTACCCTGGGGGAAAATAGACTACCCTGGGGGAAAATAGACTACCCTGGGAGGAACGAGACTACCCTGGGAAAAAAGAGACTACCCTGGAGGAAAATAGACTACCCTGGAGGAAAATAGACTACCCTGGGGAAAAAGAGACTACCCTGGAGGAAAATAGACTACCCTGGGATAAAGAGACTACCCTGGGATAAAGAGACTACCCTGGGGTAAAATAGACTACCCTGGCGTAATATAGACTACCCTGGGGGAAAATAGACTACCCTGGGGGAAAATAGACTACCCTGGAGGAAAATAGACTACCCTGGGAGAAAATAGACTACCCTGGGAGAAAATAGACTACCCTGGGGGAAAATAGACTACCCTGGGAGAAAATAGACTACCCTGGGAGAAAATAGACTACCCTGGAGGAAAATAGACTACCCTGGGAGAAAATAGACTACCCTGGGAGAAAATAGACTACCCTGGGGTAAAATAGACTACCCTGGAGGAAAATAGACTACCCTGGGCTAAAAAGACTACCCTGGGGGAAAATAGACTACCCTGGAGGAAAATAGACTACCCTGGGGGAAAATAGACTACCCTGGGAGAAACGAGACTACCCTGGAGGAAAAGAGACTACCCTGTAGGAAAAATAGACTACCCTGGAGGAAAAGAGACTACCCTGGAGGAAAAGAGACTACCCTGGAGGAAAAGAGACTACCCTGGAGGAAAATAGACTACCCTGGATGAAAATAGACTACCCTGGAGGAAAATAGACTACCCTGGAGGAAAATAGACTACCCTGGATGAAAATAGACTACCCTGGGATAAAGAGACTACCCTGGAGGAAAATAGACTACCCTGGATGAAAAGAGACTACCCTGGAGGAAAGGAGACTACCCTGGGCTAAAGAGACTACCCTGGGATAAAGAGACTACCCTGGGGGAAAATAGACTACCCTGGAGGAAAAGAGACTACCCTGGAAGAAAAGAGACTACCCTGGAGGAAAAGAGACTACCCTGGGATAAAAGAGACTACCCTGGGATAAAAGAGACTACCCTGGGATAAAAGAGACCACCCTGGGATAAAAGAGACTACCCTGGGATTAAAGAGACTACCCTGGAGGAAAATAGACTACCCTGGAGGAAAAGAGACCTCCCTGGAGGAAAAGAGACTACCCTGGGGGAAAATAGACTACCCTGGAGGAAAAGAGACCTCCCTGGAGGAAAAGAGACTACCCTGGGATAAAGCTTGCTCCAGGGGTGCCGTACTACTATGGCTGACCCTGTAAAACAACACATTTCACGGCATTTATCCAGGGTACATCCATTTACTTTATTTTTTTATTCAACCATTTGCAATAACTTTACAGAGACCAATACATTAAATACACAGTACTAAAACATGAAACTGCTAACCAAATATAGCTCTTTAATTAAACAAATTCATTAAGTGAAACGTATTATTGAAACACTAAACTAAAGGAAACCACAAGAAAGACTAGGACTTCAGTAGAGAGGACTGTGCCCTGAGGGGTGTGTGTGTGTGTGTCTCTCTGTCTCTTGCTCTCTGTGTGTGTGTGTGTGTGTGTGTGTGTGTGTGTGTGTGTGTGTGTGTGTGTGTGTGTGTGTGTGTGTGTGTGTGTGTGTGTGTGTGTGTGTGTGTGTGTGTGTGTGTGTGTGTGTGTGTGTGTGTGTGTGTGTGTAAGATCAGGAGATACCTGAGTACTTATCAGTGGAGTCTGTCAGTGGAGGCTGAATAACATTTACTAGCCTGGTGCAGACTGTCATCTCCTCTTGTATACATCTCCCTGTAAATACCTACAATAATAACATTTACTAGCCTGTTAGCTCTCAGCGCTCAATACCCCTTCGTTTCCCTCTACTTTATATGTAAATCTTATATATGTTAAATAAAGTTAAATAAAGGTTTAATAAAATAAAAATATGTTACGAATTCCAATTTGTTGTGGCAAAATGTAACTGCCCTTCTGATTCAAAATGTAACTGCCCTTCTGATTC
Source organism: Salvelinus fontinalis (assembly GCF_029448725.1). Lineage (NCBI taxonomy): Eukaryota > Metazoa > Chordata > Actinopteri > Salmoniformes > Salmonidae > Salvelinus > Salvelinus fontinalis. The sequence goes on from NC_074689.1 coordinate 34,408,689, forward strand.
AAAATGTAACTGCCCTTCTGATTCAAAATGTAACTGCCCTTCTGATTCAAAATGTAACTGCCCTTCTGATTCAAAATGTAACTGCCTTTCTGATTCAAAATGTAACTGCCCTTCTGATTCAAAATGTAACTGCCCTTCTGATTCAACATGTAACTGCCCTTCTGATTCAAAATGTAACTGCCCTTCTGATTCAAAATGTAACTGCCCTTCTGATTCAAAATGTAACTGCCCTTCTGATTCAAAATGTAACTGCCCTTCTGATTCAAAATGTAACTGCCCTTCTGATTCAAAATGTAACTGCCCTTCTGATTCAAAATGTAACTGCCCTTCTGATTCAAAATGTAACTGCCCTTCTGATTCAAAATGCAACTGCCCTTCTGATTCAAAATGTAACTGCCCTTCTGATTCAAAATGTAACTGCCCTTCTGATTCAAAATGTAACTGCCCTTACCATTCAAAAACCAACTGCCATTCTAGATTAATCAAGAGGACGGTGGTTGAATCAAATTGCAAGTAATTACCAATAAGTATTAAGGCAAAGTTAATTATTTAATTTAAATATATGCAGCCAAAGTCATATGATAAAATATAGGCTAGGTAATACAGTTGAAACATTATTATTTGGGAGTAGAAGCTGTTCAGGAGCGTTGTGGTCCCAGACTTGGCGCTCCGGTACCATTTGCCCTGCGGTAGCAGAGAAAACAGTCTATGACTTGGGTGACTGAAGTTTTATGGGCTTTCCTCCGACACCGCCTATTATATAGGTTCTGGATGGCAGGAAGTCCAGGATCCAGTTGCTGAGGGAGGTGTTTAATCCCAGGGTCCTTAGCTTATTGATAAGCTTCGTGGTCACTATGGTGTTGAATGCTGAACTGTAGTCAATGAACAGCATTCTCACATAGATGTTCCTTTTGTCCAGGTGGGAAAGGGCAGTGTGGAGTGCAATTGAGATTGCATTATCTGTAGATCTGTTGGGGCGGTATGCGAATTGGAGTGGGTCTAGGGTATCCGGGAGGATGCTGTTGATGTGAGCCATGACCAGCCTTTCAAAGCACTTCATTGCTATAGACGTGAGTGCTACGGGGCGGTAATCATTTAGGCAGGTTACCTTCGCTGCCTTGGGCACAGGGAATATGGTGGTCTGCTTGAAACATGTAGGTATTACAGACTCGGTCAGGGAGAGGTTGAAAATGTCAGTGAAGACACTTGCCAGTTGGTCTGCGCATGCTTTGAGTACAAGTCCTGGTAATCCGTCTGGCCCTGCGGCTTTGTGAATGTTGACCTGTTAAAGGTCTTGCTCACATCGGCTATGAGAGCGTTAGCACACAGTCATCCAGAACAGCTGGTTCTCTCGTGCATGCTTTAGTGTTGCTTGCCTCGAAGCAAATATAAAAGGCATTTAGCTCGTCTGGTAGGCTCATGTCACTGGGCAGATCGCGCCTGGGTTTCCCTTTGGTAGTCCGTAATAGTTTTCACATCTGACTAGTGTCAGAGCCGGTGTAGTAGGAATCAATCTTAATCTTGTGTATCACGACTTCCGCTGAAGTCGGTTCCTCTCCTTGTTCGGGCGGTGTTCGGCGATCGACGTCACTGGTCTTCTAGCCATCGCCGATCCACCTTTAATTTTCCATTTGTTTTGTCTTGTTTTCGCACACACCTGGTTTATATTTACCTCATTACTTGTCGTGTATTTAACCCTCTGTTTCCCCCATGTCTGTGTGTGAAATGGTTTATTGTTTCGTGTATGCGCACGTTAGACTGGTTGCGCTGGGTTATGTTACCCGTATTGTGTTTACTGTTCTTAGTGCCGTGTGTTTTTGTTTGCCTAAATAAAAGGCTCTGTTTGCTACCTAAATTCTGCTCTTCTGCGCCTGACTCCCTTACAGCCAGTTACGCATACCTAACACTGTATTGACGCTTTGCTTGTTGTGGAATGCTCCTCTGTCTTTGACCAGGGTTCCATTTGGGCCACAGCCAGAGGGAAGCCATGAGCCTCACCAAACTTCACCGGAGAGGCTTAATTTAATGTGAAAAACACAGCTCTACCTTCCCTCCCTCCATCTCTCCCTCCATCTCTTCCTCTACCCTCTCTCCATCTCTCCCTCCATCTCTCCCTCTACGTTGTCTCCCTCCATCTCTCCCTCTACATTCCCTCCCTCCATCTCTCCCTCTACCTCCTCTACCTCCATCTGTCCCTCTACATTCCCTCCCTCCATCTCTTCCTCTACCTTCTCTCCTTCTACCTTCTCTCCCTCTACATTCCCTCCCTCCATCTCTCCCTCCACCCTCTCTCTCTCCCTTCCTCCCTATATTATATCCTTAGAAACCATCCTCTCTGTTTGGATGTCTGTGTGAGTGATGGAGGAGGCTAAAGAAAGCTCGCGTTGTTCAGAAACATAAAAATGTGCTTCTCCCTCCACCACCACCACCGATGAATGGCTTTTTGTGATTTACTATCATCTTGTTAGTCATTAATTGTCCATCACTGTTTTTCAATGCCAACTAAGAGTTATAGGCCCTTTTGCCAACTGACAATTGTACTGTGTTGTAGGATTTCAACGTAGAATTCATCTCGAAATGGAACAAAGTTGTATTCACAAAAAATGCATATGAAAACGTGCCTTGGTGCTACTAATGATAGTGCACGATTTTATTATTTATCTGTTGGGCGGTTTTCAAATACATAGTAGGGATCTTAATGACAGTAATGCCAGTGAAAAATACCAAAGCACCGCACTGAAAGTTTTTCACATCAATACGCTGTCCTCAAAATGCTTTGTCAACATTCCCTTCTTTCAGCCTGCAGAGTTTTAGTCCTGTAGTCTGGCTAGTTAACTTCCTCCTTTCAGCCTGCAGAGTTTAGTCCTGTAGTCTGGCTAGTTAACGTCCTCCTTTCAGCCTGCAGAGTTTAGTCCTGTAGTCTGACTAGTTAACTTCCTCCTTTCAGCCTGCAGAGTTTAGTCCTGTGTCTGACTAGTTAACTTCCTCCTTTCAGCCTGCAGAGTTTAGTCCTGTAGTCTGGCTAGTTAACTTCCTTTCAGCCTGCAGAGTTTAGTCCTGTAGTCTGGCTAGTTAACTTCCTCCTTTCAGCCTGCAGAGTTTAGTCCTGTAGTCTGGCTAGTTAACTTCCTCCTTTCAGCCTGCAGAGTTTAGTCCTGTAGTCTGGCTAGTTAACTTCCTCCTTTCAGCATGCAGAGTTTAGTCCTGCTGACTGGCTAGTTAACCTCCTTTCAGCCTGCAGAGTTTAGTCCTGTAGTCTGGCTAGTTAACTTCCTCCTTTCAGCCTGCAGAGTTTAGTCCTGTAGTCTGGCTAGTTAACTTCCTCCTTTCAGCCGGCAGAGTTTAGTCCTGTAGTCTGGCTAGTTAACTTCCTCCTTTCAGCCTGCAGAGTTTAGTCCTGTAGTCTGGCTAGTTAACTTCCTCCTTTCAGCCTGCAGAGTTTAGTCCTGTAGTCTGGCTAGTTAACCTCCTCCTTTCAGCCTGCAGAGTTTAGTCCTGTAGTCTGGCTAGTTAACCTCTGTTCCAGCCTGCAGAGTTTGTCCTGTAGTCTGACTAGTTAACCTCTGTTTCAGCCTGCAGAGTTTAGTCCTGTAGTCTGGCTAGTTAACTTCTTCCTTTCAGCCTGCAGAGTTTAGTCCTGTAGTCTGGCTAGTTAACCTCCTCCTTTCAGCCTGCAGAGTTTAGTCATGTAGTCTGCTAGTTAACCTCATCCTTTCAGCCTGCAGAGTTTAGTCCTGCTGACTGGCTAGTTAACTTCCTCCTTTCAGCATGCAGAGTTTAGTCCTGTAGTCTGGCTAGTTAACTTCCTTCTTTCAGCCTGCAGAGTGTAGTCCTGTAGTCTGGCTAGTTAACCTCCTTTCAGCCTGCAGAGTTTAGTCCTGTAGTCTGGCTAGTTAACCTCCTTCTTTCAGCCTGCAGAGTTTAGTCCTGTAGTCTGGCTAGCTAACCTCTGTTTCAGCCTGCAGAGTTTAGTCCTGTAGTCTGGCTAGTTAACTTCCTCCTTTCAGCATGCAGAGTTTAGTCCTGTAGTCTGGCTAGTTAACGTCCTCCTTTCAGCCTGCAGAGTTTAGTCCTGTAGTCTGGCTAGTTAATTTCCTCCTTTCAGCCTGCAGAGTTTAGTCCTGTAGACTGGCTAGTTAACCTCCTCCTTTCAGCCTGCAGAGTTTAGTCCTGTAGTCTGACTAGTTAACTTCCTCCTTTCAGCCTGCAGAGTTTAGTCCTGTAGTCTGGCTAGTTAACCTCCTCCTTTCAGCCTGCAGAGTTTAGTCCTGTAGTCTGGCTAGTTAACCTCTGTTTCAGCCTGCAGAGTTTAGTCCTGCTGACTGGCTAGTTAACCTCCTTTCAGCCTGCAGAGTTTAGTCCTGTAGTCTGGCTAGTTAACCTCCTTTCAGCCTGCAGAGTTTAGTCCTGCTGACTGGCTAGTTAACTTCCTTCTTTCAGCCGGCAGAGTTTAGTCCTGTAGTCTGGCTAGTTAACCTCTGTTTCAGCCTGCAGAGTTTAGTCCTGTAGTCTGGCTTGTTAACTTCCTCCTTTCAGCCTGCAGAGTTTAGTCCTGTAGTCTGGCTAGTTAACGTCCTCCTTTCAGCCTGCAGAGTTTAGTCCTGTAGTCTGGCTAGTTAACGTCCTCCTTTCAGCCGGCAGAGTTTAGTCCTGTAGTCTGGCTAGTTAACCTCTGTTTCAGCCTGCAGAGTTTAGTCCTGTAGTCTGGCTAGTTAACCTCCTTTCAGCTTGCAGAGTTTAGTCCTGTAGTCTGGCTAGTTAACTTCCTCCTTTCAGCATGCACAGTTTAGTCCTGCTGACTGGCTAGTTAACCTCCTTTCAGCCTGCAGAGTTTAGTCCTGCTGACTGGCTAGTTAACCTCCTTTCAGCCTGCAGAGTTCAGTCCTGTAGTCTGGCTAGTTAACCTCCTTTCAGCCTGCAGAGTTTAGTCCTGTAGTCTGGCTAGTTAACGTCCTCCTTTCAGCCTGCAGAGTTTAGTCCTGTAGTCTGGCTAGTTAACTTCCTCCTTTCAGCCTGCAGAGTTTAGTCCTGCTGACTGGCTAGTTAACCAGCTTATTTCAGCCTGCAGAGTTTAGTCCTGCTGACTGGCTAGTTAACCTCCTTTCAGCCTGCAGAGTTTAGTCCTGCTGACTGGCTAGTTAACTTCCTTCTTTCAGCCTGCAGAGTTTAGTCCTGTAGTCTGGCTAGTTAACTTCCTTCTTTCAGCATGCAGAGTTTAGTCCTGCTGACTGGCTAGTTAACCTCCTTTCAGCCTGCAGAGTTTAGTCCTGCTGACTGGCTAGTTAACTTCCTTCTTTCAGCCTGCAGAGTTTAGTCCTGTAGTCTGGCTAGTTAACGTCCTCCTTTCAGCCTGCAGAGTTTAGTCCTGTAGTCTGACTAGTTAACTTCCTTCTTTCAGCATGCAGAGTTTAGTCCTGCTGACTGGCTAGTTAACCTCCTTTCAGCCTGCAGAGTTTAGTCCTGCTGACTGGCTAGTTAACCTCCTTTCAGCCTGCAGAGTTTAGTCCTGCTGACTGGCTAGTTAACCTCTGTTCCAGTGCCCATGCTGGGTGTGCTCGTTCTATATAAACTTTCAGCAAGCCATGACACCCACCATCTCAGATTGTTCCCAAGTTGTTTCCGTAGTTAGAAACAGATAAGATAAGCATTCCAGAAACATTATTTTGTTGAAATATAATTTGATCTCTGAGAAAATAAGCTAATTGATTGCATCCAAATGGACCATTTTAATTTATAGAGGGTCCGTGGATGGCTTTTGACCACTCTGTTGTATTCCTTATGTCTTACTAATTGTTTTAAGAAAAGTTTCTTCCAAATCGGATGTTAAGTACTATAATTATTGATTATTATATGAATCCTATAAATTAAAGTTTACCCATTTGGATACAATCAATTAGCTTAATTTATCAGCGATAAAATTATATTTCAACAAAATAATGTTGCAGGAATGCTAATGCTTATCAATTTCTTTCAAAATAAATTATTTCAGGACAATCTGAGATTCGTTGTCACGTTCCTGACCTGTTTTTCCTTTTTCTTGTATTTATTTTAGTTGGTCAGGGCGTGAGTTGGGGTGGGTTGTCTGTGTTATTTTCTGTTGGGGTTTTGTGTTCGGCCTGGTATGATTCTCAATCAGAGGCAGCTGTCAATCGTTGTCCCTGATTGAGAATCATACTAAGGCAGCCGGGGTTTCACGTGTGTTTTGTGGGTGTTTGTTCTTGTGTCAGTGTTCCGCCACACAGGACTGTCACGGTAGTTATTTTGTATCGCATATTGTTTTTGTTAATTATTAAATCACTATGGAAACTAGCCACTCTGCGTATTGGTCCGATCCTTCTCGCCTCTCCTCGTCCGAGGAAGAGGATTACGACTGCCGTTACATTCGTGGGTGTTGAAATCCTCGTTCTTGTGCTTTTTTGAGTTGGAACATCCCATTGCGTCCCAAATGGCTGCCTGTTCCCTATTTAGTGCACTACAGTTAAGCAAAGCCACTATGGGCTCTGGTCTAAAGTAGTGCCCTATGTAGAGAATAGGGTTCCATTCGGGCCGGGCCGTGGTCTGAGTGGCTGGTTGCATGCTGCTTTATGAGTGGCTACAGGCTGAGGGGACCAGGGTTGGTACTAATCCAATGGGATAGAGCCCATGTTGGGCACAGATATCCTCTCAGGTGGGGGGGACACTTCCATAGATAAAGAGACATGAGATAATGTAGCATGGTATTGTTCTTCTTAACAGTTCTCTCAACTGTTGTTGGTCTATTTGATGCAAAAGGTTGAAGTTATTTTGTTGAGGCATCTGTTTTTGATTTGAGTTGAGTGTCTTCCACAGGAAACGTTTTGCTTCCGTGTCATTTCAGGTGGACTTGTGGAATGTCTGCGTCGATATAATCAAGCCTGTCCTCTTCATGAGGTAGAGAGAACAGAGACAGGTCCTGGTGCCATTCAGACACATGGTCCTGAAGACCTACTCGGACTTCAAAGACACCCCAGGTCATAAAGACGTCAGCAGAGGCGTTGACAAGGAAAAAACTGGAACGTCATTCTTCATGTCGCAAGATTGTCGGTTAAGAATAAACTTCATTTGGGAAAATTAGACGCCTCTCAAAGTGTCTGAATAAAGATTAACGTAATCGTGTTCGTCTTCTCTTCTTGTTCCCAGAAAACAGGACAGACAGAGGCAGTCAACGTTTACATCACAAATGGCACTCTATTCCCTTTATAGTGCACTACTGTTGACCGATCGATGATGAACATGAATGCATAGCATAGGGAATAGGGTGCCTTTTGGGACATACAGTATGAAGAGACGGTTAAAGACGGACATCAATGGAAAATACCTGTTTTTATCATTATGAAATGAGACTGCAAGAGAAGAACTAAGTGATGGGCCAGGGATCAGAGTACTGCTAAGTGATGGGTCAGGGATCAGAGTACTGCTAAGTGATGGGCCAGGGATCAGAGTATTGCTAAGTGATGGGCCAGGGATCAGAGTACTGCTAAGTGATGGGCCAGGGATCAGAGTACTGCTAAGTGATGGGCCAGGGATCAGAGTACTGCTAAGTGATGGGTCAGGGATCAGAGTACTGCTAAGTGATGGGCCAGGGATCAGAGTACTGGTAAGTGATGGGCCAGGGATCAGAGTACTGCTAAGTGATGGGTCAGGGATCAGAGTACTGGTAAGTGATGGGTCAGGGATCAGAGTACTGCTAAGTGATGGGCCAGGGATCAGAGTAATGCTAAGTGATGGGCCAGGGATCAGAGTACTGCTAAGTGATGGGTCAGGGATCAGAGTACTGCTATTGTTTTAAATGTTTTGGCACCAAACTGGTGGCAATAGTTGGTAGTTAAAAAAGTTGCAGAGTTAATTTAAAATAAAGTTGTGGTTGATTAGATGCTTTTTGCCTATTTTCCATTGAACCATATGGTCTGGCCAGCATATGGAAAATCATGGACAATATGTACACAGATTTTTTTTTAATGAATAGTATATGAATTATTTTTTGTTCAAAGTTATTGCTAGTGCTAGTGCTAACACGAACCAGCAAAAAAAGGTGATCCCAAAACACATCACGAACCAGCCCAAACACATCCAAAACAGCCCAAACCAGAACCCAAAACACATCACGAACCAGCCCAAACACATCCAAAACAGCCCAAACCAGATCCCAAAACACATCACGAACCAGCCCAAACCAGATCCCAAAACACATCACGAACCAGCCCAAACACATCCAAAACAGCCCAAACCAGAACCCAAAACACATCATGAACCAGCCTAAACCAGATCCCAAAACACGTCATGAACCAGCCTAAACCAGATCCCAAAACACGTCATGAACCAGCCTAAACTAGATCCCAAAACACGTCATGAACCAGCCCAAACACATCCAAAACAGCCCAAACCAGATCCCAAAGCACATCCCAATACAGCCTAAAACAGATCCCAAAAACACATCCTAAACCAGTCCAAACATGAGCAGCAGAACATATTAGAGCTGAACCCCATCCTGAGAACAAACAGTGTGTAACAAACCCATGACAACCTCAACAACACACCAGGTTTCAGCACAGCACGCCGGGCATAGCAGTCCTTTCACTACAACGTCTCTGTCTCAAACGTCCAGTTATGCCTCAGATGGCTTAGACAACTAAAGCTTATGTTTGGTCGCTTGGATGGCAAAGCCTTATTTGTTCTGAAGGCCAAAGTGTTCAAAGCGGCAGATGGCACCCTATTCCCTTTATAGTGCACTACTTTTGATACAAAAGCAGTGCACTGTGTAGGGAATAGGGTGCCATGTGGGACGTAGTCTCTGTGTTATATGTAAACCGATGTTATTAACACGCGTTAGTCTTTAGTGTGTGTGTGTGTGCGCATCATTGAAAGTCGCGTCATATTGTGGTGTGAGTCTGACGGTGGTCCAGTGGAAATCTCCCCACTAAAGCCATACTCAAATGTACTTTAATCACACGGAGGCGTATTTGACTGTGTATTTGAGAAATGTCCCGTCCCCTCCTTGGTAATAAAGCGTCTGTATTGATGTATTTGTTTTGTGTCGTTGAACATGAATTTCTTTGACAGACGAAGGAGAGTAGGATATTATTACACGCTGGGATGAAGAAAAAAAAAAAAGTACTAGATTGACAGTTATAGAAACATTTCCCCAACAAGTTTTTTGGGGTTTCATGCTTCGTACATTATCAACTGCGAGTTTATTTCAAGAAGAAGAAAGAATTCGGTCTCAGGGCCCAATTGTCCGCTCAGACAGACAGGAGGGTTTTGGTTAGTGGGCTGGTTCGGGGTTTGGTTGGTATGGCATGAGATGAGATGATACTGGGTACCGTAGGAGTGATGTTTGAGCTGTGGGGAGTTAGTGTTTCGGTGTACTTTTAGTTCCAGCTAACCCATCCTACGCTCAGTGATGTGGTTAAAGTGGTACTTGGATTAGCAGAGTCGTTTTTGAAAGAATGTTGCTGCTCACGTGGGAGTCTCTTTGTTGTTGTTTACTTTATTTATGTTAGATAAAAACATCCAATTTCAGATGTTTATATTCTTGGCCTTGTTTTTTTTTTTGCTTGACTGTGTTCGACTGTGTTCCTAGAAATGTCTACTCGCTCTGTCTTACTCCTAGTCCTACTCGTTCACCGGAGCTGATTACCCATGCTGCATCTAAATCCACCTCAGAAAGCTAACATTTAGCCTTACTAATGAAGTACTGTATATAATATCTAGGAATGAGAACATTCCCTATAATGTGACCAGGGCACATAGTGCACTATGTAGGGAATACGGTGCCATTGTGGGACGCAACCCAAATTCCCACAACATGGAGTGAGCTGTAGGATACTCAGTAATCTGTACAGTCCCAGAACCTATAACCGCTGTCAACTGATGAAGTCATAGTGTGTATAACGATGTGTATCTGTGTTCTCTAATGATTCCTTGATTGGTTAACCTGGAGGAGACACCAGACAGATGGTATGCTCTCTCTCTCTCTCTCTCTCTCTCTCTCTCTCTCTCTCTCTCTCTCTCTCTCTCTCTCTCTCTCTCTCTCTCTCTCTGTGTCTCTGTCTCTCTATCTCTCTGTCTCTCTCTCTCTCTCTCTGTCTCTCTCTCTCTCTCTCTCTCTGTCTCTCTCTCTCTGTCTCTCTCTCTCTCTCTCTCTCTCTGTCTCTCTCTCTCTCTCTCTGTCTCTCTCTCTCTCTCTGTCTCTCTCTCTCTCTCTCT